>NW_022196899.1:33488629-33492482 GCF_008632895.1 Mastomys coucha | reverse complement strand
GTGTGTGTGTGTGTGTGTGTGTGTGTGTGTGTGTGTGTGTATGTGAAGTAAAGTCATTAAAATAACTCTGTGATTGCTCTCTTGGTTGCCAGACTGCTACACTGGAAAAGAGAGAACCTCAACTGTAGAACTGCCTTCCTTAGACTGGCCTGAGTATGTCTGTGAAGCATTGGCTTGATTGCTGATTGACACAGAAAATCCTAGCCCACTGTGAGTGGTGCCATCTCTAGACAGATTGGCCTGAGCTTTATAAGAAGGGTGGTTGAACATGAGCCTGGGTGTCAGCCAGAAAGCATTGTTCCACCGTGGCTATTCCTTCAGTTCATTTGAGTTTATGCTCTGCCTTCTCTTGGTGACAGACTAACAGGGAAGATATAATCATTGCTTTCTTCCTCCAAACTGAATTTAGTTAGTGTTTTATCATACTAACAGAAAGAAAACTAGAACAAACAACATGAAAAAGCATGTTCTTGCTGCAGGTAATGTCTCTGTACCTGTGGTTGTGATGGTGTGTTGTCTGTCTAGAGTGATGGACTCACTCCCACTACCTTAGGAGATGTCTCATAATGTAATTACATGGTCATTACTTGTAGTCAATAAACTAGAGAGTGAAGCTTCTTTAAAAGCAGTTGATTCTGGGGAAAGAACTTTTCCCCATCCACTGCCCTTAAGTCCAGTGATTGTGGTGTTGTGCAGCTTACTGAAGAGGTGTGTCTATAGCCTGGAACAGGGAAATGACCAAAAAGCTGATCAGATTTGATGGTCTGCCGCAGACTAGCACACAATCCTTCTGCCAAGCCTCACTGTTCCATGTCACAGGAATGTAGCCAGGAACACAAAGCAATTATTTCTTATAATAATGAGAAACAGCATTGTGGAGGACATTCTGAAGCTATTTACACAGCAGAAGGAGAGCAAGAGGCACACTTGGAGACAGACAGATGTGTTTTACAGAACAAACATGCAAGAGGGTTGTTCTGAGATTGGACATTCAAGCTGCCACTTTAAATTGTTCTCATGAGCAGAGCTTGTTTTGTTAATATTGAACCTTTCATTTGAAAGGTTAAATCATGTTTCATTTCATCTTAGAAATTACTGTGAGTCTTGTCCCTTCTTTTCAAGAAGAGTGCATTGAATCAAATACTCTGTTTTCAGCTCCTAGGTGTTAGGTATTCATTCTGAGTGGGCTGCAGCTGGAGTACAGAAGATGAAA
Organism: Mastomys coucha; assembly: GCF_008632895.1. NCBI lineage: Eukaryota > Metazoa > Chordata > Mammalia > Rodentia > Muridae > Mastomys > Mastomys coucha. Next base: position 33,491,269 of record NW_022196899.1, on the reverse strand, counting down.
GATGCTAAAGAGAAGGTCTGTGGAGAGGAATTTGCACTGAGAACAGATGGCCAGTCTCCTGTCCTCAGCAGGCTCTCCTCTGAGATCACTATGGTTGGAAAAAGGTTTTCATCTTTTACTGGGGAGGATGCAATTAAAATAACATTACTCATCAAGGACAAGGTTAATGAACAGAAGTTCATTAGGTTTATTTTTAGAATGCAGCAGATGTATTGAGTGAAAGAAAACCACCTGCACAATATATGAACACTGAGGCTTTTGAGACAGGTCCTCTGGTCAGAGTCCTCCCAAAAAGACCTAAATACAGTTCACTCATGGGCAGAGTTGCATTGGCAGTGATGGACCGCCCCAGGGTATTACATTGCTCTCTCTCATACAGACCCAAAGGCTACACACCAAAATGTACTAATTGGCTATTTGCTCTCCAACATATTTACATTTCTGCCAAAAGTGCTTCTGAGAATTTTGGCCTGGGTTCCTCTGGATGAGAGAAAAGTTGAGCTGTAAAATAATGAAGTTGAAAATAGCAGCTTAGTGTGTTTGATTTCATTATGAACAGCCAGTACTTTTAACAGTTAAAGCAATTAGAATTCTCTCAAAATGTATATGTGGGATGCAGACCATGAAATGACTGTAGAAAATCCAGCATAGAAACATCCTTTATCAAAATTTACTAAAGAAGCAACCACTTGGGATCCTCTGAGGCAATTTTTGTGATGGGTTTTTAATATATACATCATTGTTAGCTGATTTCACTTTTTATAAATCTCATGATATAAAACACACCAAGCCACCAGAGAAATATTCTAACCTGTGTAGATAAATGTACTGTACAGACATGAATCAAAAAGGACATGCATTAAACCATTCTGCAAAATTTCAGAGTTCTAAAAATTCTTATATATATATATATATATATATATATATATATATATATACACACACATACATACCTGTTCTCACATTTTAACAAAATCCTTTAGCTCCATCTCTACTCATTCTGATGAAGTCCTATAGGTCATGCACTTAGGATATAATAAGTTGGTCTTTATTTGACACCTGCCCTAGTCAATTCTTACCTGCTAACCTGAGGACTCAAAAGAGCTCTGAATTAAGATCTTCAACAATCTGTTCAGTGCCCATGTCCCCACTGTGTCTGTTCCACTTTGAGGTGAAGCATTTTTTGGAAGAGGTTTAAAGTAGTAAGGAGAGCTGGCTTGTGAAGTTACAGTTCAAAAAGACAGTGGCACAGCTGGGAAGGAGACACTGAAAGAACAGTTGAGCATTTTAGTTTGAGGGTTGATGCTGATTCATCAACCCACTCAATGGAAAAACTGGATGATACTTTTATGTAAGTTGTGCTAATGTTGAGGAGATATGCATCTGTGTACTTGTTTATGTGTGTGTGCATGTGCGTGTGTGTGTGTGTGTGTGTGCGTGAGAGAGAGAGAGAGAGAGAGAGAGAGAGAGAGAGAGAGAGAGAGGAGAGAATGAGTGTGTCACATGACAAAAGATCAAGTGAAGTATTTTTTTTCAAATTTAAATATAAATTTATTCTTTTTTATTAGATATTTTATTTATTCACATGTAAATTTCTCCTTTCCCAGTTTCCCCTCCAAAAAAAATGAAACAAACAGAAACAACAAAGACAAACCCCTGTTGCCTCCCCCTCCCCATGCCTGCCACCCCACCCTCTCCCACTTATTGGCCCTGGCATTGCCCTACACTGGGGCACAGAACCTTCACAGGGCTGAGGTCTTCTCCTATTGATGATCGAATTTGCAATCCTCTACTATGCACATGCTGCCTGAATAATCAGACCCCTCCATGTGCAGTCTTTGGTTGGTGGTTGAGACCCTGGGAGCTCCGAGGGTACTAGTTAGTTCATATTGTTGTTCGTCCTAAGGGGCTGCAAACCCCTCAGCTCCATTGGTCCTTTCTCTAACTCCTTCACTGGGGACCCTGTACTCAGTTCAATGGATGTCTGTGAGCCTCTACATCTGTATTAGTCAGGTACTGTCAGAGCCTCTCAGGAGATAGCTATATTTAGGCTGGCTTGCCCTTCCTTCAGTCTCTGCTCCATAGTTAATCTCTGCAACTACTTCCGTGGGTATTTGCTTCCCCCTTTTAAGAAGGAATGAAATGGCCACCTTTTGGTCTTCCTTCTTCTTGAGTTCCTTGTGGTTTGTGGTTCGTTCTTCCTGTATTCCAAACTTCTGGGCTAATAACCACTTATCAGAGAGTGCATACCATGTTTGTTCTTTTGTGATTGGGTTACCTCACTCAAGATGATATTCTCCAGATCCCTCCATTTACCTAAGAATTTCATAAATGCATTGTTTTTAATAGCTGAGTAGTACTCCATTGCGTAGCTGTACCAAAATTTCTGTATCCACTCCTCTGTTGAGGGACATTTGGGTTGTTTCCAGGTTCTGGATATTACAAATAAGGCTGCTATGAACATGGTGGAGCATGTGTCCTTATTACATGTTGCAGTGTCTTTTGGGTATATTTCCAGGAGTGGTATAGCTGGGTGCTCCGGTAGAACTATGTCCAATTTCTGGAGGAACCGCTGAACTGATTTCCAGAGTGGTTGTACCAGTTTGCAATCCCACCAGCAATGAAGTAATGTTCCTCTTT
>NW_022196899.1:33445388-33487973 GCF_008632895.1 Mastomys coucha | reverse complement strand
GATGAATCTGCAAATTGCTCTTTCTAATTCTGTGAAGAATTGAGTTGGAATTTTGATGGGGATTGCATGGGATACTTTGGTTTCTCCATCTATGGTGATTGAGAGTTTTGCTGGGTATAGAAGTCTGGGCTGGCATTTGTGTTCTCTTAGGATCTGTATGACATCTGTCCAGGATCTTCTAGCTTTCATAGTCTCTGGTGAGAAGTCTGGTGTAATTCTGATAGGCCTGCCTTTACATGTTACTTGACCTTTTTCCCTTACTGCTTTTAGTGTTCTTTCTTTGTTTTGTGCATTTGGTGCTTTGACTATTCTGGTCCCGTCAATTTGGGGTTCTATAGGCTTCTTGTATGATCATGGGTATCTCTTTCTTTAGGTTAGGGAAGTTTTCTTCTATAATTTTGTTGAAGATATTTACTGGCCCTTTAAGTTGGAGGTCTTCACTTTCTTCTATTCTTATTATCCTTAGATTTGGTCTTCTCATTGTGTCTTGGATTTCCTGGATGTTTTGGATTAGGGTCTTTTTGCTTTTTGCATTTTCTTTGACTGTTCTCTCAATGTTGTCTATGTTATCTTCTACTCCTGAGATTCTCTCTTCTGTCTCTTGTTTTGCATTAGTGATGCTTGCATCTATGTTTCCTGACTTCTTACCTAAGATTTCTAATTCCAGAGTTGTCTCTTTTGTGATTTCTTTATTGTTTTGACTTCCATTTTTAGGTCCTGGATGGTTTTACTTAATTCCTTCACCTGTTTGTTTGTGTTTTCCTGCAATTCCTTAAGGGATTTTTGAGTTTGCTCTTTAAGTGCTTCTACTTGTTTACTTGTGATCTCCTGTAATTCTTTATGGGATTTTTTGTTTCCTCTTTAAGGGCATGTGCCTCTTTACCTGTATTCTCCTGTATTTCTTTAAGGGAGTTATTCAGGTCCTTCTTAAGTTCCTCTATCAGCATTGTGAGATATGATTTTAGATCCAATTCTTGCTTTTCCGGTGTTTTGGGATATCCAGGACTTGCTGCAGTGGGAGTACTAGGTTCTGATGAAGCCAAGTAGTCTTGGTTTCTGTTGATAGGATTCTTGTGTTTGACTTTCGCCATCTCTTGATTTTTGGTGTTAGATATTCTTAGTGTCTCTGACTAGAGCTTGTACTGTCCCTGCGGCCCTGCAAGACCCCTGCGACTCGTAGGGCCTGTGCCTCCCGGCTGACTGCTCCTGTCTTACAAACTCACCAGAGAGAAGATGGCGGCTCTCACCTGAGTCTCTGGGTTAAGGCGCTCCCTGGAGGTAGGCCCTCCACTTGCAAGGAAGGGGCAGAGAAGGATGCTGATCCACCTCTGTCACCCGGAAGCTGAGAGGATCCTGTCCTTGCCGCCCTGCAGCTCCCCTGGGACTTGTGGGGCCTGAGCCTCCCAGCTGGCTGCCAGTCTTAGAAACTCACTGGAGAGAAAATGGCCCAAGTGAAGTATTTTATTGTTTCAATTTATTCAATGAATGACATGTGAGAAATATGGCAGATTTGATATGTGGTGAATTTGAAAGTTATCAAGAGTAAGATGGAAATTCTTTAATTGATAATTCAAGAAATTTTCTGTTTTCAGAATCCAATGTTCATTAGCTACCGAGCCACAGTGAGGCATACAAGCTTCCCTTGATGGACTTTCAAAGATACAGACTTTCAGGCTGTGCCATCTGCATACTTTATAGTGAAGTACATCTGTTTGGAGTTGTGTGCCTGTGAGTGTAGGTGTCCAGGAAGATGGATTCAGATGCCTTGAAGATGGAGTTACAGGTTGGTGAGATCTTTTCTTTTTTTAAATATTTTTATTGGATATTTTCTTTATTTGCATTTCAAGTATTATATTTTCCCAGTCCCCACCCTGGAAACCCCCAATCTATCTGCCTCACCCTGCTTCTATGAGGGTGCTCCCCCACCCTCCTACCCTCATATTCCCCTACACTGTGACATCGAACCTTCATAGGACCAAGGGCCTCTTCTCTCATTGATGGCCAACAAAGTCATCCTATGCTATATATGCAGCTGGAGCCATGGGTCCCTCCATGTGCACTTTTTGGTTGGTGGTTTGACCCCTGGGAGCTCTGGGGGGTCTGCTTGGTTCATATTGTTGTTCTCCCTATGGGGTTGCAAACCCCTTCAGGTCCTTCAGTCTTTTATCTAACTCCTCCATTGGGGAACCCATGATCAGTCAAATGGTTGGCTGGTAGTATCTGCCTCTGTATTTGTCAGGCTCTGGAAAAGCCTCTCAGGAGACAGCTATATCAGGCTCCTGTCAGCATGCACTTCTTAGCATCCACAATAGTGTCTGGGTTTGGTGACTTTATATATGATGGATCCTCAGGTGGGGGCAGTCTTGGGTGGCCTTTCCTTCAGTCTCTGCCCATACTTTATTTCCATACTTGTTTCCAGGAGTATTTTGTTCCCCTTTCTAAGAAGGATCTAAGCATATGCACTTTGGTCTTCATTATTCTTGAGCTTCATGTGGTCTGTGAATTGTACTTGGGTATTCTGAGCTTCTGGAATAATATCCACATATATGTGAGTGCATACTATGTATGTTCTTTTGTGATTGGGTTACCTCACTCAGATTATTTTCTAGATCCATCCATTTGCCTAAGAATTTCTTGAAGTCATTGTTTTCAAAAGCTGCGTAGTACTCCATTGGTTGGTGAGATCTTTAAAGCTATGGGAATTTAGGCTACTTTCAAAATTTAATTTGAAATTCAATTTCTATTTATATTGTCATCTTCTGTCTTAGGTTTTATACTGCAATCTAACACCATGAACAAAAAACGAGTTGGAGAAGAAAGCATTTATTTGGATTAAATTTCCACATCACTGGTCATCATGGAAAGAAGTCAGGGCTTGAACTCAAATAGGACAGGAACCCGCATGCAGAAGCTGATACAGAGGTTATGGAGTAGTGTTGCTTACTAGATTGCTCAGCCTGCTTTGTTTTAGAACCTAGGACCACCAGCCCAGGAATAGTACCACTCACAGTGGTTAGGGCTCTCCCCTATCAACTGCTAACTAAGAGAATGTCCTCCATACAACCAGCTAATGACCTGATCTTATGGAGGCATTTTCCTATTTCGTTTTCTTCCTCTCAGATGACTTTAGCTTATGTCAAGTTGACATAAAGCCATTCAATACATCTTCAGAGTATAAAAATATCATCATATTAAAGCTGTTCTTTCCCCTTCAAATTTCTCATTAAACAAGAAAAGAAATGACTTGAGGAGCTAGAAAGTCGGGACAATGGTTATAGTATGTGCTGCTCTTACAGAAAACCCAGGTTTGCTCCTGTCATCCACTACAGAAAGCTCACAACCACCTCTACCTCCAGCTGCAGGGGCTCTGCCACCCTCCTCTGGACTCCATGGGCACCTGAATATTTGTGTACCTACACTTCCCTCATATGCACATTCATAAAATTAAAAGAAAAAATACAGAATCACAATTTTCTATTAACTTTTTTGTATAAACTAGTAAATCCTGTGACTCTTGGAACATACAAGCTACACTCATTATTGGATTGTAATGAAGTGTTTAGCTTGGCAGTTGCTAGACATTGTGGAGGGTAGAAGGAGAAGAAAGCATTAGTATAGTTGATTATCTCACAGAAGACGAACTGCAGTCTTTTTTCCTAAGTCTACCACAACTTTGTTTGATATTTTATAAAAGAATAAAATATGAAAGGAAGTATTAAGTATAAAATGAAGCAGAAGAAAACATCTAAAATGCTGCTAATAAAATTACAAGTTAGTGACTAAAAGCAGAACATCTGACTCGGAATTGGACAGAACAGACTGTCCACATATGAAGTGGTTTTAAAAATGGAACTTTAATTGTCCTCTGTTGAACGACTGTAGCACCTATTAGAATCATAAATGTCACTTAAGCTCTTCAAGGCATTAATATATATTATAAATAGATACAAAACTCACTGAGAAATCATGGGTTACATATTTTACTTTGTTATTTATTGTACATTACTTTACTGGCAACTATCCCTGCTTTGGAGTCACAAATGTAGAATCTAAAACGGTAATTTGGAAGATGGTGTGTTCTTTGAAAATATGATCATAGGAAATATGTGAAGAAATCCAGGCAGAGAGGCAGAGATTGAAAAGCCAGTGAAGGGTCAGTTATTATAGTCACTTGAAAATGCTCTATTATAGCAGTTATATATACTATAAACTTTGGGAATATCATAGATGTGTACCAAATATTTGGATATTATTCAAGTCAAGTTCTCCACCCAACTCTACCTTATCCCTTCCATCTTTGCATCTTCTTTATACATTTTATATATACACATACATATACATATATGTATTATATATATATTCATTCTCCTAGAAAACTCTATTTATCTTATTGTTAACATGCAGCTAAGTGAAACATCAAAATATAGATGTGTTAGAATTATATCCACAATATGTCCATATATATGCTTTATTTTGAATTCTGCATTTATTAAATATGAAGTTTAAAAGAGGAAATTCCATGAGAAAGGGCCAGGTATTTATTTCTGTTTCTGATGGTCTCATACAAACCACCAGCTATTTTTTTAATCAATCTGTTGTGAGATATATGCTAACATTTTAATGCTAATAATTTAATGGAAAAAAATGACATAGTTCTGTACTCTGCAGACACACAGGCTTTCATCTTTCACATAGTTAACAAAGACTCAGGGGAATTTCACTCTTTCCAGTTTATATTTCTATTCTTTCCTCTCAAATGGAACAATGTCAGAAAAGCATCAAGGAGTGCTGATTCTAGGCAGAGCCTGATTTAAATACTGCTGCATTATAGCTACAACGAATGAATGTACATTCAATGAATGTCTAGAACAGATCTCAAGAGCTGTGTGTTCTGTATCCATTTTACGTAGTGGCACAAACTCACCATTCTTGGTCTCTTACTAGGCACATGAAACTCATTCAAGGTGTGGGAACTATGCTTGTGGGTGTTAGCACTGTCCATGACAGGAAAATGCTCATGTCTGTTTACCATCCCACCCCTTGTCTGTGTGCCTTGTCAGTGCAGCTGGAAACTTGACTTTGTTTACTCTGCAGCTTGAGAGGAAGAGAGTGTCTAGACCAAAGAATGACTGTGAGGTTCTTGGCATTGTCAGAGCATGGACCTCATGCTTTTCCGGGTCTGAGATAAACTTGAAACAGACCTGGGATGAGAATGCCATAAGCACAGCATGCTAATTGCATGAGAAAGACAGACATCCAGTCCAGAACGATGGACGCAAAGGTCACTCGTGGCTTTAAATATCTGAAATGAGGAAAGAATTATTTATTTCCCTTCTTGTTCGGACGCTGACACAAATTGTAGATAAGGCCAAGAAAAACACAAAGCATCCAAATATTATGAACCTCAGCCATGTTCATCATATACAAGATATATCACATACAACATTTGGCTTGAGTAACCTTGAGAAAAACTGTTGAGCAATTTTGATTTGCTCAAATATTTATGAAAAATCAACTTTGCATAAAATAAGTTTATGCAAAAGATTATTTAGACATGTTGATTCTTTTCCTTCCTTCCTTTTTCATTTTTTAATTCCTTCATATCTACCTACCTTCCTTTTTTTAATCAGAGAACAATCTGAAAACAGTTCCCTGCTACCAAAGGTTATCCAGTTGGGTTTCCAGAATTTGGGGAATCATAGAGGCAAACAAGCTATAATACATTGGATAAGCCTTGTCATGGTAGAACCACCTTCATGATCACGGTATCCCCACTGTCAGGTAAACATCGATTGTTTTAAGAACTCCATAAGAGAATACTGCATCTACATCACTTCCATTATACTTTCCCAATCCCTTCTGTGCCCTTCTACTTCCTCCCTAATTCATAACCTCTCCTTTAATTATTGCACACACACACCAGAGAGAGAGAGAGAGAGAGAGAGAGAGAGAGAGAGAGAGAGAGAGAGAGAGAGAGAGAGAAAGAGAGAGAGAGGAGAGAGAGCACCTACTGAGCCCACAGCTATTATTTTTTAAGTGATTTCACCATTTTGTTATTTTTAGATAAAAACCAGAGAGTTTAGTTCTCAGCTTTTGAAAAGCCTAAGTTTTCTTCTCAGAGTTAGGATATTACTTAATATATTCTAATGGTTATTTAAAAGGAAAGATGTGGAGCCAGTGAGATGTGCAGCATGTAAGGAGGTAAGTTGCAGTGGAAACTGGTAAGCTGTGGTTGATATCCAAAACCTATCTGGAAGAGGATGAAGCTGAGTGCTTCAGGTGGTCCTCAGCCTTTGATGCACTTGTGCTGTTCCATGTGAAACAGACATACAGATGTAAAATGAATATTAAATATAGCATTATAAAAGTATAGATTCTGTTCTCACACATACCTTTACTCCATTTAACACTTGTCAAGAAAAATTCTAAACACTGTTACTTTTCATTTATAAGTTTACGCATGTTCATATCAGTGATTGTGTTAACTATACTTTCCACTGCTGTGAAGAAATACCTAATAGACAATATTTAATAGGAGAGACTTACTTTCGGTTATTGTTTTAGAGCCTTTAGTCCAGATGCAGCAGGTCACAATGCTTTGGGCTTTGGGTGAAAGAAAACATCATGGTGACAGGCGACTATGGCAGATGTCACTTCTCACTGACAGTCCAGGAAAGAGAAGGAGGAAGGGACTGAGAAAACTGCGTACCTTCGCAGGAAGTGGCCCCATTTCTTCTGTCCAGATATGGCATCATGTTATGAATGAATCATGGGTAACCCACTGGTTAGATCAGAAACCTCTGGACTCTACCATCTCTCTGACTGGATCCACCAGCTGAGGACAAGCTTCCAAGTGCTACATTTCTAAAGAGCCATTTGCATCCAAACCACACGTGTTATTATTGATCTGGTAATTTTCCTTGTTATTTATTTATTTAATCACTACTATGCATTTTTTAGAATTTATAAAGACAATGTCTTGCTGTGAAATCGAGGCCAGTCTGGAAGTCACTTTACAGACCCAGCTGTCCTTGACCCTGTTCTGTACCTCTTAAATCTGCCTCTGGGGGATGGGTAACAGCTGTGTGCCCTCACTCTTGATGATGGCCTTTTGTCTTAAATATTATTAGCATGTTTGCATAAGCAACCTACAGAACTTTAGTTAATCCTGGATAGATCTGTTGTAGGAAATCCTGTATACACGTGACTTTGAAATTGGAGTGTGTTTGTGGTCATGTCCTAAGTAGGAATGGGCACACCATGCTGGGATAGGATACACTTATTTTGCTACTATGGCAGAAAACATAAAATGTACATTAGTGGGAGATGCTGAAGCACATGTGATAGGCAATAAACTTTAATTTTTGAGAGTTCAGACATATGTAACACTATTCCATCTTGCTAAGAGGAGACACTGTGCCCTTCTGTGCATAGAATTCTGTCTGAGGATGTCTGTTAGAGATACTCAAAACATCATGAATAGTGTAATTTTTATTGCAGATACAGTATGAAGACAAGAGGGCTGAAGCTGGTGTCATAACTTTGATCACACAAGACTGTCAGGAATCTAGTGTGCTTGTTTTATTACATGGGTAAGTTCCAAGATGAGACTAACTTCATGGTCACAAAAGACACTATGGCACCTTTGCAACCAGCAGGAAGGATAAAGAAACTATGAACACATGCAGTAAACATATGCAAACTCCTCTATTTCTTGAGCTACCAACTAATACAGCTCTTTATAATCTACCTACATTGTTACATTCTGTGGGAAACATATTTCTCTCTCACCCTCCTTTGATTATGTTCTTACATGATCAAAGTGGAAATTGTATAAATAGGAGAACATTGTAGCTCTTGTGAGACTCTGGACAGTCAATGGATCTACATTCCTTTGAGAGACCTACAGAATATCCAGGTTTTCTGCAAACCTTACAAAACCTTCCCTTTCCTCCTTGTGTCAACCAAATCAGACTTATGTCTGGCTTTTATGTGTTTTCTTACAAACACCTATTCTGGCCCCTGACTTTTTTTGTATCCATAATTTCCTTTCTTCAAAATTTCTCAAAAATTCAGAGTCAACAGTCTCTCTGCTCTATGATGGCCTGTTTTTCTTATGTATTAGGAACATACTCCTCTAAGCAATATACAGAACTTTTTATCTAATCCTGCATAGAACTGTAGGAGGAAAGTTCTGTATACACATGGTTTTGAAAGTGCATGTCACCTCAACATGTTTACTTGCAAGGTGCCTTCGGGCATCAACTTACTGCAAGCTATAAAAGTGTGTGTAGGTGGAGGGTGGGAAACTTCCTCATATTGATGAGAAAGTTTGACTCTAGGAGTTATATTCAATCAGTCCAAATTTATTTTTTGAGGTAGGGTCTTTCTGGATGACTGGCTAGCAAACTCAGGGATCCTCCAATACTGGGGTTCCAGGTACACCACCATACATACAGCGTGGACGTTATTGTGTATGATGGGAATAAACTGGGGTCCTCATGCTTTTGGAGCAAGCACTGTAATAATGAGGCCTCTCTCCAGCCCTTGTTCGTCTTTAATTAGGTAAATTGTCTTCGCAGTCCATGTGTCACTCTCTAAAATTCATTTCTTTTCCTTTTGCTATATGAGCACTGTCTCCTATGCTGTTTATTCCTCAGGAACAAAATTCTTGCCAGGCTTGGGCTAACTACTTGTTGCATATCAAATGGTGGATGAAGATATTAATGCAATAAATTTTATGTAAAACATCTGCAAACACATATGCTCATATCTGGATGCATAGGAGAGGACATATTTCACAATACAGGGTTGTAGTTGCCTTTGGACGGACAGCTCACTATCCATCCAAAGACTTTCCTTCCAGGTTGTTCTTATATAAATTCTTCCAAACACTTGAAAATATTATCCTGGAAAATAATATAATTTTCCATGCATTAAACACTACTACTATTTATTGTCCTTGAGAATCTATTCTAAAGCCCTGGGGATTTTCATCCTAGCTTTATACTTTTGTGTTTTTTAGGAGCAGGTGAACTACAGAGTTAAATACTTGTTTAAATGAACCATAGAAGATAAAGATGCCCTAATTTCTACTCCTATTAAATTAGATTATCATAATTCAATAATAGATTAAGGCTTCTTCTCTAGTCATTTCCCAATATACACAAATATTATTCAGTTGACACATTAATGGTTTAATACATAATTTCTTATCACTATTCTTTAAACTATCATTTCTTTCCTTAAAACAAACCCTAATATCACTTGAATTGATAGATTCCTTAATTCAGTTTTTTTTTTATTTCCCATCTTCTTTACCTTCTATTTTTACAGAGGTCTTTCACACACTTTACTAAACTGTATTTGCTTTATTTTAGAAGTTACTAGGGTTTTCTGTTGTTTATTATTTTTTTAAATACTTATTAACTTATTCTTGAAAATTTTGTATATGAAACACCATACCTACCCCCCATTTATCCTTACAACTAACCCCTAATTTTCCAAGCTGACTTCTCCCAGTTCCCAAATTCATGTCCTTGTTCTGTTGTTTCTAATAGCCTACTAACTTCAATTATCTCTGCCCAGGTGTAAGAGTGATGTTTGCTCATATTTGAGATACTAGGATAAAAAGCAATGCATGGTTTCATTTTGATTGCTTAAGAGAGTTTCTCAAAACAAAGAGGTATGTCAATCAAGCAAGCAAACAAGAAAGCACTCAAGTTTGAGGAAGAATTGCTGTTTTATGTTTTTTCACTACTGGCCACTTCATCTCTATAACCATACCTTTGACTTATTCTTGTCCTGTGTTGTTTTTTTCAACAAAATCTCATTTTAAAAAAAATTAACAACAAAGACTTGGGAGCCAGATGCTGGGGTTAAAGCCTGCTAGCTCAGAGAGGCAGAGAAAGCACCCAGCTGACATTCTTCCAGACCTGTCATCCCAGGAGACAGTTCTTCTTGTCTACACCATGTTAAAAACCCTTCACACTGAATGTCCCTCCCTTCTACTTCCTGTGTGTCTCTCTATACATCCTCCTGACTTTCCTTTACTTATTTCTCTATTTTTTTCCTCCCTATGTTTAGTCCATGACAAATGGTTGCTTATTCTGCCTTTTGATTTACAGTTGATTTTATTTAATTCTGCTTACAATAAACAGAAAGCTTTTGGATAAGGTGTTTGCTAGAGTTGAGCCACTCTACAACTAAAAACACATTTTTACAGTAAATAACACAATCTCAGGTTCAGGTATAATCAAATATCCTGTACCTCTGTGTCTCTGCCTCTTATAATTGATCTTCTAGGAGGATATTACCTTTAGTAGTATCCATGTTCCTCTTCTGGAAAACCTTTCTAACATCTTTTTGCATTATCATCACACTTATTACTATTAGTATTATTATTAATTACTGTCAACTCAGATTTTACATATGTAAGAGTAACTATATGTCTTGAGCATCATTTAGATACTCTCTTTATGCCATTGTGTTTTGAAAAAACATGTAGCACAAGTTGGCCTCAAACATTTGCAAGATGGGGAAGAATGACATTGACATTCTGACCTTCTGCTTTTGTGTACCACATTCTGGGATTTCCAGTGTATGTGCACCCACACCCAGCTCTTGCAAGGCCAGGAAGTAAACACATGGCTTTCTTCATATTTCCCAATGTTCTACCAACAAAGCTAAGATATTAACACTTTCCTATTTGTGTGTCTTGATAACTCTAGTAGATTATAAATACTTAGTGAGCAGAACTCTTTAGTTCTTTTTTTCCTGGTTCTCAAATATATATATATATATATATGTATATATATATATATATATATATATATCCTGTCAGTTTCTCATCACCTGAAATGTCTATATAAGCATGCCTATTAAGGCCACCTCAACTGGATCATTTTGGACCCATTTTCCTTCTCATTCATCATATTAACCCAGCTACCTGATATTTAAACAAAATGTCTGCACTTAGTTTTTCACTGTTTAATATGATGTTAATATCATAATAGCTTCAATGATAAAATTGATAGTGCCAAGAGGCTTTGTCAGCTGAAGGAGACTTGGGAACATGGAATTAGTCACTGCAAAACACAAAGAGGCTGTTAGTAAGATAGAAATATCATTTTGGAGCTGGACAGGATGCCAAAGACTAGGATGTCTCCTGATCGTACATTCCTAAGCAATCAAAAGACACAGAAGACAGTCAAGGGGGAGCTTTTGTTGAAGCCTAGACAACCATTGTATCTTGCAAGAAGAACCATTGAGATGGGGAATGGAAAAAGGGGACAGTCCCATAGAATTTTAGAGTCAATGGTCTTATATTGAGGCAAGCGTGAAAACAGTGTTCTATCCAGGACACATCCCAGGATCAATCCAATAATTAAATTATTTAATTATTATTGATTTAATGGGATAGATAGTTAAAGGTTATTCTCTGTGAACCCCAAATCAAGGTGGGCGTTTGAGAAAGGAGGTAGATAATCAAACCAATTAACAATAGTTGGGGCCAAGTAGGGCTTGCTAATTGAATTTAACTCCCACTTACTCTTTAGCTTGTTGTCAGGTTAGGGTCAGGCAATGCTTTAGTTAATTTCTCTATAAGCCAGTGGTTCTCAACCTGTAGGTCTCATCAGATAAACTGCATATCAAATATTATTGTTCATAATAGTAGCAAAATTAGAATTATAAAATAGCAATTAAATAATTTTGTGGTTGGGGATCACACAACTTGTGGAGCTATATTACAGTGTTGCAGTGTTAGGAAGGTTGAGAATCACCTCAAGCCCTCTTAGGACTGCTTGCTACAAAGTGAGTGTTTGGAAATTTTAAGTTGGCTCTTTGAGAATCTGCTTTCTGCAGTAGTGCCTAAACTTCTTGCTTACACTTGATAACATGATACTCAAGGAAACTATGACTAGAAAGATGTTAAATCATGATGACAAGGCTTTTGAAATACCAACTGTGGAAATGGAGCATTGTCAGGTCCAACATGGCCAAAGAAAAGACCCTATAACACAGTTCTTGCCCCTGGAGCAGAGCCAGCTAGGCAGAGTGCTTATGGTTGCTGTAGACATAAGGCTTGTTTGCATAATAATGTAGATATTCTTATGTTCCTTGGAATATTCTCTCTTTCAAGTTTACCAGGGAGTACTATCCCTGCCAAGGTTAATGACACCATGACAAACAGAAGCAACATGAGTCCAGGAAGTAAGAATGTGTCTGGTGTTCTTAGTAAAGTGGTAATGTTGTAACTTTCAGGACAGCCCTAAGGCTGTGGGAAAGAACTCTGAAAAAGAATATATAAACAAGACTTCTCAACTATGCAAAATATAAGGATGCAATATAAACTGAACAAATTTTAAAGAATAGAAAGAGCTGCATTAATGAGTTAGTATAGGGAAAGGAATAGTTAAAAAACAAGGCTCATGGTTCAAGCAGTAGAGGTACCAGGAAGTGAGGGAGTAGTGATATCAGGACAGGATCCAACACAGCTACCTTAATGTTTGTTTATCCAAAGGCAGGGAGTTCTCTGAGCTTAAGGTCAGTCTACAGAGCAAGTTCCATGACAGCCAAGCTTAGGTAGTGAAGGAGAAATCAGAAACCTCACTTTTTCACATAAAAATAGCCTCTATGTCTAGATTTGGCAACCACAAGCTCTGTGCCCAACAAACAATATAGGATTTGCTATGTTAAAAATGTACTTATTGTACTTGTTGATTCTTTTTCTAAGAATCAAGGGGCTAAAAAAATAAATAAATAAAAATTAAAAAAAGAATCAAGGGGCTAAGGTCTTAAGATGCTGATTCACAAGATAATCAAATGGGAATCTGGGACAAATTACTGAATTGATATGCAAATAAAAGACTGGATTTTGGTGTTCAGTAGCTGAGCTATCTATACAGCTATCACAGCTTTTTTTTACATTTTTTCCTAGCAGGTTTTCTGACTCTGATTGGAAACCCAAAAGCTATCCTGTGAGCTATTACAGCTCTTTTAGAATCTTTCTAGCAGGTTTTTCTGACTTTGGTCAGACAACCCATAAGCTACCTTGAGAGCTATCTCTAGCAGACCACACAACTGTCATCCTGCACTCATCACTGACTTTAAGTCATTTCTTCCACTGCTTCCAAAAACCCCTTCCTCAAGACCCTTTCCAAAGCTGAGGCAGTTCCTCAGCAGAGCATCCAAAAAGAAGATGGAGTAAGAGAAGGGGAGTAAGAGAAACTTCTTGGTGGTTCACAGGAGTGGCAGGGCTACTAGAGCCATCTAATAGTCATTGAATCCAGGTATCAGCTCAATTACCACAAATTAAATAAGAAAATTATTTTTATCCCCAAGGAGAAAGTCAAAAATTAAGGTTGAGTTATAAATTAAGCTTTAATTTATCATCAGTTCACCAAAATAAAGAAAAAGAATTATCAGATTTCTCTAGCTTGCAGCCTTTCACTATGCTGTCAGTCTATGGAAAATATGATGCTGAAAATACAAAGAAAAAATGATATTTATTAGGATTAGACATGCCTGTAAAGTAGACTGTGATAGAGTTAAAGAGAGAAAGAGGCTTGTATGTCAAATATGTCAGAGGCAGAAATAAGTATGTCCATTACAATAAGTAATTTATTCATCATTGCTATTTTATTGTGCAGTGCTTGATAAGATGATTTGACTGACTGCAAGCACATGAGAACATTTGATATGTTAATTAGACATCTAAAAATCAAGTAGGCTTATGCTAGAGTCCCATATTATCATTTCTCTTAAGATTTTTCATATCAAAGTAATACTTAAACAATTTTATAGTATTTTACTATAAAAATTAACTTAAAATATTACTATATTTGTAAGTTATTTTTTAAAGTGACTATGAAAATACACAAATGTTTCTGTTCTGTTAAAAACATGTTACGTGTGTCTGACATAAAATTATACTTTAATATATTTATGTTTATATATAAATATAATATATATTATATATTGTATATTTTGTATCATTTACCTTTTAGCTTGTGGTCTTATTAGGGTCAGGCAATGCTCTGATTAATTTCTTTCTAAGCCAGTAGTTCTTAATCTGTGGGTCTTAGCAGTTATCCTACATATCAAATATTCACATTATTATTCACAAAAGCATCAAAATTACAGTTATAAAGTAGTAATGCAATATATAATATGTAAGTATATTAAATAAATCACATAAAATATATCATATATATGTATATATATATATTCCATCAATTTTAGATGAAGTTAGGGTAAGGGACATGGGAAGGGTTAGAAGAGGACCTGAGAGGGATGGGAGAAAGTTATAAACTTTTTCAGCTCTCTTATTCTCTTATCCTTTTCCTTTTATTAATCATACCTTTAAAATCTTAATTAACCTTTCAATAAAATTTAAAACTTTTAAAATATATTATTCATATCTCAAATATAGTATTAAGATATTTTATGTTTTCTGAATATAAATTGAGCAATGATGTATTACTATTTGTTGAATTTTCTTCATTAAGATGTTTGAAAGGCAAGTATTTATCCTTTATTCTTAGGAAGAGTCACTCCTTGTTCCAGAGAGTTGTGTTGAAAATAAGTGAATTCTTTTGAAATGGAAAGTTTAAAAATCATTTAACTTGTTCCTCATACTCTATTGACTGTAACCTGTAAAAATTTTCAATTACCATTAAATTCTGCTGGCCATTTTAATTATGAACTTGACACAATCAGAAATTATATGGGAAACTGTCTAGATCAGGCAACCCTTTAGGTATGACTATGGATGACTTTCCTGGTTATTTTAGGGTGCAAAGACCCATGTACTATGGATATCATTTCCCAGGCAGGGATTCTGACTTGTGTAGGAATGGTGAGTGTGCCATGTGCACAAGCATTCAATGCATCTATTCTCTCTGCTCCTGACTGTGGATGTGACTAGTTGCTTCAAGAGCTGACTGCCTTGTATGTAACTTGTTTTCTTCTTAACATGCTTTTGTCAAGCTTTGTTATCACAGTATTCAGATAACATTAAGAGAAGTTTTTATCAAAAGAGAGATAAATAATGTGTAGGTGGAATGAGGCTCATTCCTCTCTATAGGCATCTGTCTGTGTGGACAAGACTAAGCCCACCAATCCCCATCCCTTATCCTCTGGCAGATGGTACATGACACTGACCTTAGTCATTCTCTACAGTGAAAAATGGAAACTAGCTAATGAATTGCCAATGTGCTGAGCCATCTGGTCTTTCACGGTGGATATTTTAATGCCACTCATAGATAATTTATTGGCCACCTAGTTCTATGTATTAAAGACTGAATGACCAGACTGACCTGCAAATGCCCTGGGCTGTACACAGGAAAGTATTTTCAAGTGATTCATATGAAATATGTGCACTCTGCCTTGTAGAAATATGTGTAGTCATCACATATATTTTCTTCCATGGAAATGAGGCAGGGACAGAGTATAAATAGATCACGCATGAAATCAAATAGCAGATTATTTATAATTATCCAAATTAGTATAAAAATGATTTTACCACATTAATATGAGTTTGAATCATAATTTTATCACATGTCCATTATTGTAGTAAGGTAGGAGTGGAAAACTCAAGATCATATTTAATCACCAAAACCCATAGCAAGCTTTTTCAATATATATTGAAGTTTTTCCTAGTTGCTTAATTTTCCAAATTCTAGGTAACAGGTCTCTAAAGGAGGGAGCCCTTCTGATAGGTATGGTGTTTGTGAGCATGTGGGCTGGTTTAAAGTTGTAAATGCCTCAAATTGATGCTCATTTATAAGAAACTTATTGGTAAGTTCCTTACCTTAGAGGTGATTGAAGCGGCATCTTCTGCTTAGCACTCTACAGGTTAATTGTCCTAAAGACTCACCTTAGGCTCAAAGGAATGGACCTATGATTTTGGTCCAGAACCTACAAAATTATGAGCTAAGTGAAATATACTTTATTTTCAGTTAATGAGCCTTTAGCTATAGTGATGGAAAGAATATTAAGAATGTAACTGTCTGTCTGTCTATTTAGAGCAGTGGTTCTCAACATGTGGGTTATAAGCCCTTGGAGCAAACAACCTTTCACAAGTATCACATAAGACCATTGGAAAGCAGTGATATTTTCATTACGATTTGTAACAGTAACAATTACAGTTGTGAAGCAGCAACAAAAAGAATTTTACTGTTGGGGGTTATCACAACATGAGGAATTGTATTAAAGGATCTCAGCATTAGGAAGGTGGTGGCGATGGTGGTGGTGGTGGAACCCAAGAGAAGTCTTTCCTTCTTTGAGCACAGGGGGATGGGATAGCTGGGGAGAGATTTGTAAGGGTGGGACTGGGAGAGGATGGAGGATGGCAGCAATCAGGATGTAAATCGAGTAAATAAGCAGGATATAAAAAGAAAGAAAAGATATTGTATAGAAACATCATGAAAGTGTTAATGAAACGCTTCCTTTCCTAGCACATGAAAGCAGACCTGCAAGTGAAATTTGTACTCTGGTTCATTTGAAAGATCGATATCCTCACCATGATCAACATAGAGACTCTCACTGCTGCTTTTGTTATTTGTTTGTATTTTTCTTTTCTAATTCTCTGAAATTGTTAAGATAGAATTCTTAGAATACAATTATCCCATAATTGTGAAATGTTTCATTATAAGTACCCATAGTATTCCCACCAGTCCTCATGATGTTCAGGTTTTTAGATAGTTCGTTATTTAATTGGAAAAAACAATATAAAAATAATGTTTTAAAGAGAGTTTAAACTAATCATTATATTTTTTGTGTCTCATGCAACAATGCTAATGGGTTTCAATGGCTGAGCTCATTACTGACGAAAAGCTAATAACACTTGGTGCAGAACATGTGTTTTAGTAGAAAAGATTTTGAAATAATTTGTTTTTTTTTTTTACATTTTTCCATTGTTCTCTGACTGCTCTCAGAATTCAAATAAAACATATAATTTCAAGTTAACTTCAATTCGAGTCTTATAAACATTTAATTAAGAATCAATGAAATAATGTATTTGAAGAAAATATAATATAAAGCATCTGTGGAGCAGTTTCTGAAAGAGGTGCTTTGTAGCCTTCTAAACAGGAATGTGCTTCATAATTTAAAACAGCTGACACTTCTTATAAACCCCACCAGGTAACTTTATGGACAGTGTTCATGTAGAGGTGCCTACATCTTCCTTATGTCCATACAAAATACTCTCCTATTGAACCTGGCTCCCCCAAACTGCCCACCTCTCAGAACCTAGCTTCTATATGACAGTAGTATATATGAGGCTCACAATTAACTGCTTTGACTGGCCCCAGGTTCAATCAGTTCATATCATAACTCCGAATTAAATGTACCGTGGTCATTTGCTCATAAAAAGAACTGGTTTTACTTTTCAGTGCTATCCTTAAAATTTACCTTAAACATATAGGGTTTTAGGGTAAGTCTGCTCCTCAAATGTATTGATGATATCATTAAAAATTCTAATTCCATTTTTAAAAGATATAGTCTGATAAATGTTGCCACAGTCATAGTTCCTGCTGTTCTTGTAAAAAGCCTGAGTACATTCCTAGTATCCACCTTGAGAGGCAAATGACCATCTGTAACACCTACTCCAGTGGCTCTGGCCTCCACAGCTACCTACAAACACACACACACACACATACACACGCACACACACACACACACACACAGAGATAGACAGACAGACAGACAGACAGAGAGACAGAGACAGAAACAGAGACAGAGAAGCACAGAGACAGAGAGGAGAGTTCAACAGTCTTTCTTCTGTGAAATTTGGAGACAAAATTTAGATATTTCTTTGCTTTACTTTTTTTCAAGTCAAGTTTATTGTGGAAAAACTTACAATGAGACTCCAATTTAAGTGTACAATTTCAATAATTTTCACCAATGTCTACCACAAGGTAACACCACAGTTATGTTAAGATATTTCTATCAATTCTATGAAGTTCTGTGGCACCTCCCTGTCTTCCCTTAAGTCCATCCTGTGAGAACCACTGACCTGGCTTCTGACCTACAATTTTGTGTTTTCAGATGTGTCATTTAAATGAAACCACACCTCATGGAACCATTTTGTCTGACTTTTCTGCCTAGCGTAATGATGATGCTCATAGACTCTAAACCACTTAAGTCTCCCTCAGTGTTTTCTTACCTTAGTTTTCAGAGACAGCATCTCTCCCTGAGCCTATTGCTTGCTGTTTTGCTAGTTGTTTCTGCCTGTACCCCGACGTTGGGATTTTGGGTGACACTACCATGATTAGCTTTTTGTTGCTGCTGGGATCTGAGCGTATGTCTTTGAGCTTTCACATTAACATGTTACTCACTGAGCCATCTCCCGACCCCTGTTGTTTATGATCACTAGAATTAAATAAGAATTTACTAATTGCCACAAGCAATACTGCTGATTATATGGTAGTTGTTATCCCCCCATTGTACGTCTCCCTCCATTCCTCCATCCTATGCCCTCTGCTTGCTTCTTTCCCAGTGACAGATGGGGAGTGAAACATGGTATTTGCTGTACTCACAGACACTGATTCATCTATTTTGTGTAAAGAAGGAGGGATCCATAACATTATAGATGTTATAGAGGAGCTCTCCATTTGACTCTAACTTTCTTGTAATTGTAAAGAAGAAAATACAGTTCCAGAATATAATATTTATTCATTTCTAAAAGCCTTGCTCAATCTGGGATGCTATGGCAAAAAAAACCATGGTCTGGGTTACTTGCAATCAAGAAGAATTTTTTTTCTCACAATTCTGGAGTGTCGAAGTGAATGACTGAAGTGCCAATGGCTACAGTATCTGGTGAAAGCTCAGTGACGGATCCACAGAGAAGTATCTGCAGGAAGATTTTTCTGGGATGTGAATGCTCTCAGAGACTTTTGTAGCATGGCTGTGTACACATGACATGTGGACCTGTTATTTTGTGCATGAGTTTAGCTATGACACTCTCAAATCCATTACACACTCACCTCCCCCAAAGCCACTCCCACCTCCCACTCCCACACAATTTAGTGTTGATTTGAATGGTATAATTTAATTTCTATTTATATTGAGCAATTTATAATTTATATATGAAGAGCACATTCACTTGCATTAGCACAATTGCTCCTGTTAGGATTTATAGGAAGTCCATTGCTGATTGACTTGCTCAGTAGCTATTTACCATGAATGACATGTGACATGAGGACACCATACTAGACACTGAAAACATAATAGTGGAAAGGAGTTCCTTATAATACAGGACACAGAGATTCCTATAAGAGTCCACAGGATATTATTTTACAGTGTTAGTGCTGCGATATGATATATAAAAGGCAAGTTCATCTTGGGAATTCATCAGGGGACATATGGGTATATACTTCACATAAATTGAAGTAAAATAAGACAAGGATGTGTCATTGGAAAGTAAAATTTTGAAGAAATACTTGTAGGAGTTACAGCAAAAGCAAATGTGTAAGGAAAATAGTGAGCGTTTCCAACAGAAGAAAGAACACTGAGATGACTGAGAGGCCAGAGCTGCTTGAAGAGAGGGAGGCAGCTGAGGCGTCTGCCTCATAGAAGCAGATGTGGACAGTAGACAAGGGCAGTAGACGAGGTTGCCCAAGAGGAAAGCACAGGTACTTCCTGCAGGAAACATAAAGCGGTCAATGTTCTTTTGCTTTAATTCAACAAGGGCTTTATGTATTTGTCTATTAGTGGTCTTAATTGCATAACCATATGAACATTCTAGAGCATTGCACTCAGGTGGCTTTGAGGAAATGCTGAGTGTGACAAGGCTAGAGGGGAAAAGACCACCAGAGGAGCTGTTATTGTAATCTATTCAGTGAGTGATGGTGACCCAGTCTAAGAAGTCTACAGAGCAGTGAATTTTCTATCAAGCTGGCAGTGATAAGACTTCTATCTTATTTATATATTCCATCTTATTACAGAACTTTTTGTGTGTTTTATGACTGATGAATTCAAATTTTAAAACAAAGGAAAGATGGTATTGTTTATTTTAATTGTTTACATACCCATTCAACACATATGGAGAGGCATTTGTAGAGAACAAGCCAGAACAAAAGGGAATTGACAGATGCCAGGAATGAGTTTAAAATGTTAGAATTTTGTGTAAACATTTTAAAGCTGCCATTAGGAAATTACCTCCAAAAGTATTTATATACAGTTTTAAGACAGACAAATGAGATTTTTTTTTTTTTGGTAAAGAAATTACAGATGTGAAGAAGCAAGTAAGACTTCTTCAATTAATAAAACAGCAATCCATAAATCTCATCAGTGTCTGGCTGCTAAGCATATTGTAGGGTCTAGAAGAAACACAGAAGGCAACTGGAAAGACACTGATTTTATTTGTTCAAGCCAAATTTGAAGAAGGCTTGTGAGATGGCAGACAGAGCAAAGCTTCTTGCCACCAAGCCTGACAATCCATGTTAAATTCTCAAGACCATAAGATAAGGGAAAAAGCCCTCTCCCACAAATTGATCTCTGACCTCTAGAAGCATATCACAGCATCATTCCTATACACGCAAATAAATACACATGCAAAAAATTAAAGACTTGGGGACCCATAGAACTATAAGAATACTATAACAATTTATCAGAGTCTTGGAATAATAGAGGAAAGAAGAAAAAAAACAAAAGGCTTACTTGAAGAAGGAATGCCTTATATGTTCTCAAAGTACACAGAGGTCTAAGCTGAATATTTATTCTTAATGAATGGTAAGCAGGACATATCCATGTATCCCATGTCAAGGAACATCACAGTCTGACTTGAATGACCAAAGACAAAAAATTACCATAAAAGCAGCAATATAAAAATAATTGTTTCTATCAGAAGAAAAATACATGATAACAGCTGTCACCAGAAACTGAAAGCCAGACACAAATGTCAATTTTCAAGAGCTGTTAACTCAGAAGCCATATGGTGTGACAATGTCCTCCAGCTTCCAGAGGGCATAGACACTTCATGAATAAAAGCCATCAGAACACTATGTAGTGAAGGAGTGAGTGAAAGAATTTTGTAAATTGAAAGATAAAACCTTCATAAAATTCAGTAATATTAGTAGAGAGGACAAAACACAGAAAGCAAAAATAGGGGTGAAGAAATTTAAAATCTCTTTACTTATGGCTCTTTTAGGGTCACAGTTCAGACAGAATTCAATGCTGCTCATGTGCATCTTAATGAATAGAGAAATACTTAAGAAAATTAAAGTAAAAATAGGGAAACACTATTTTAGGGAAGAACTATTAAAGTAAAAATAGGGAAGCACTATTATAGGGAAGGGTTGTGAGAAAATAAGTCACCTTTTTGACACAGGCAGAAATGTTATTTTGAATTTATGTATATGAACTCATAAAGCAACCAGGGATAGTCCATGTGATGGTCAGTTACCTGGTACAGGAAGATATTTCCTCAGTGCAAGGACAGGACCAGTAGGACCTGGGCAGAGGGCAAAGTTCCTGTGCACACACATTCAGCTCTTTTGCAGTAGGTGCATGCTATTCCTATAGATATCAGATATACAAGTACCCCTCAGCCTTTGAACCTGGACTTGAACTTGTGGTTCTTCAGCAGGACTCCAACACTCCACATCCTTCTTGTGTAAGCCCTCCAGGCTCTTTCCTATGGAACTCCTGATTTTTCAGGCTATCCCAGCCCTCAGAAAGCCATTGTTGAACTGCTCCACCCCAGATTCTGTAAGCTTCTTAGTAAGTCCCCTATTTCAGCTACACATAAGCTTTCTTCTGCTGTAGAACCCAACAAGTACAAAGAAGACATAAGCAATGGCAGATTAATCCCTCAGCATCTTAATGACTACATTATACAGACATGTTCAAATAGCACAAAATAATCCATTTATTAATAAAATGACTCAAAATGACATACTGATATGCTGTTAACAAATATATGCTTAAAAACAAGTACACAGACTAATTGAATGTACATGAGTAGAAACCACTCATCTTGCAGATAATCTAGAGAAAGCCTAATGCCGTGTGATAACATTGGAGGAAGTTGGATTAGGGTGAAAGACAGCAGATAGGCAATGTCAAGAAAGACCACCCACGTAAATGTACCAGTTAAATGTAGATGGGCCAAGCAATAGGGCTATAAAATATGTGAAATAAAAATTAGCAGATAAAAAATGAAACATACATCCATAATTATAATTCTTCCAAAAATGGTGAAGTAAATGAAGCATAAAATCAAGAGGCATATATATTAACACAACACCAACACAGACAGATTTTAATCTAAGAGTGCATACTGTGCATTCTAAAACCATATCCAGGGTTTTAAAACAACTTCAATTCAGTTGAAAGAAATGAATGCACAAAGATTTTGTTCTCACATATAAATATTAACTATAAATCAGTAGCAAAACGACAAAGGGAGAGAAGGGAAACATTTGGAAAGGATTCTGCGCGCACGCACACACACACACACATATTCTGTGTTTATGAGAAAATCTCAACAGAAATAAGTGTCACTACATTGGATAATAATTAAAACATGAAATAGCAATATTTGTGGGGACCATTTAAAAGTGTTGCTTAGAAACAAAGTTCCCAGCATTAAATCATCAGATAGGCATGTTACATGCCGAGCAGTCTGAAGGGAAACTGCTAAGTTCCTGTTTCAGGAGTGTACAGGGTACTAACAAACTGAGCCAAAAGCAATTGAATGAAGGGAAGCTCAGACATCAGAGTGAGAACTCAGAGAAGAAAAGCCAGAGGTGTCTTGGCCCAAGTTGCTGCTTGAAGGAGGAGCCACATTAAGGGTGCTTGTGATTTCTCTTCTGACTTGTTAACATGACTAGAAAGGTATCTGTCCCATTGTGAGTTACTGATCTCAACTTACACACTTAATCCATGCATTTGAAACAGACTCAGAATGAAACTGAACACAAGTACCCAGTATGAAATGAAGAATCAAAAAAAAAAAGTCTGAATCCACAATTTAACAAAAGAATTTTTCAAAAAATAACATCAAGGCTCAGGTGGCTTGTTTCACAAATGATAGTGAACACTTAAAGTGTTAATACTAGGGTATTTAAATTATTCTAAAATTATAAAAGAATGGCACAATTTGCAACTAGCTTTTATTTTGTAATTGTATAATATGTATTTATACACTGTATATATATAATACATTATATATTATTATGTATTATACATAGTTATATATTTATATCTATCTATCTATCTATCATCTATCTATCTATCTATATATATATATCTTTTAAAAGGCATCATATACTTCTTAAAGGTATGTTTCCCTTACAGATTAATATAAAACACCTGACTTCTTGGGAAGAAGTTAGCTTGAGGACAGAATAAGGTTGAAGTTGATGAAAATACATTACATACATAGTGAATAACAAATAAATAAGATACTTGTGTAGGTGTATACTGATATGTACTCTGAGTACAAACTAACTCAAGCCAGGATGACTGAAGCTGAGATACTCTCAGCGGGCTCTGTGAGATGGAAATTCAGCCAGAACTTCTGAGAGTGTTTGCCTCTGTTGCTAGCTCAGGGCTCTGATCACTTCAGTTCCAGTCTGGGGCTAAAACCCTAAGGAATAGGTGTGTTTATTGTTTGTGGCAGAAGATGCGTGATGCCCTCAAACAAAGAAACAGTCACTCTGGCCTTCCATTTGTGCTTTATTTGGTCCTTCAAAGTGATGCTAGTGTCTTCCAGAAGCACCCACTCAGAAATACCCAGACAAAGGCCTTACAAACTGTCTGGGCAGTGCTTCCTGAACTCTCAGTCAGCCCTTAAGTAACCAACAGACACTGAAGGACAGCCTGTGCAGTAAGAAAGAGAAACAAAAGAAAGCTTAGAAGTAAAGCATATTGGTGTGACCATGTGGAATATATGATACTTTACACAAAAGAATTCCATAGAATTTTCATAGACAGATTATGCACTGAAAAGTGTAATGGAAGGGTCAGGATATATGGATTAATTAAATTATATTTACATATATTAGTAAAAATAAAAATAAAGCATATTGTTTAATATGGCTCAAAATCTAAGGTGAAAATCTAATAATATATATATATATATATATATTTACAACTCATATATATATATGAGTTGTAAATTAAAACTCTACCACACACCTATGGTCACTTGGTCTTTGACAAAGGAGCTAAAACCATCCACTGGAAAAAGACAGCATTTTCAGCAAATGGTGCTTTTTCAGCTGGCGGTTAGCATACAGAAGAATGCAAATCGATCCATTCTTATCTCCTTGTACAAAGCTCAAGCCCAAGTGGATCAAGGACCTCCACATAAAACCAGATACACTGAATCTAATAGAAGAGAAAGCAGGGAAGAACCTCGAACACATAGGCATGGGGGAAAAGTTCCAGAACCAATGCACCAATGGCATAAGCTCTAAAATCAAGAATTGACAAATGGGACCTCAGAAAATTGCAAAGCTTCTCTAAGGCAAAGGACAGTGTCAATAGGACAAAATGGCAACTAACAAATTGGGAAAAGATCTTTACCAATTCTACATCTGATAGAGGGCTAATATCCAATATATACGAAGAACTCAAGAAATTAGACTCCAGACAATTAAATAACACTATTAAAAATGTGGTACAGAACTAAACGAAGAGTTCTCTGTTGAGGAAACTTTAATGGTGAAGAACCTAAAGAAATGGAAATGTTCAACATCAGGGAAATGCAAATCAAAACAACCTGAGATTCCACCTCACAACATGCAGAATGACTAAAATAAAAAACTCAGGTGACAGCAGATTCTGGAGAGAATGTGGAGAAAGTTGCATTCTCTTCCATTGTTGGTGGGATTGCAAGCTGGTATAACCACTCTGGAAATCAGCCTAATGGTACCTCAGAAAATTGGACATAGTACTACCTGAAGACCCAGCTATATCACTCCTGAGCATATACTCAAAATATTCTCCAACATATAACCAGGGCACATGATTCACTATGTTCATAGCAGCCTTATTTATAATAGCCAGAAGCTGGAAAGCACCCAGATGTCCTTCAACAGAGGGATGGATACAGAAAATGTGATACATTTACACAATAGAGTACTACTCAGCTATTAGAAACAATGAATTCATGAAAGTCTTAGGCAAATGGAAGTAATTAAAAATATCACCCTTAGTGGGGTAACCCAGTTACAAAAGAACACACATGGTATGCACTGGCTGCTAACTGGATATTAGTCCAAAAGCTTGGAATACCCAATACAATTCACACAACATATGAAGCTCAAGAAGAAGGAAGAGCTTCTAAGTCCTTCTTAGAAGGGGTAACAAAATATTCATGGGAGCAAATGTGGAGAAGAAGCGTGGAGCAGAGACTGAGAGAAAGGCCATCCAGAGACTGCCCCACCTGGGAATCCTTCCCATATACAATCACCAAATGCAGACACTATTGTGGATGCCAACAAGTGCATGCTGACAGGAGCCTGATATAGCTGTCTTCTGAGAGGCTCTGCCTGAGTCTGACATACACAGAAGTGGATGCTCACAGCCAACCATTGAACTGATCACGGGGTTCCCAATGGAAGAATTAGATAAAGGACTGAGGAGCTGAAGGGGTTTGCAACCCTATAGGAAGAACAACAATATCAACTCACCAGAACTCCTAGGGTTTAAACCACCAACCAAGGAGTACACATGGAGGGATCCATGGCTCCAGCAGTATATGTAGCATCAATGGTGGAAGAGGCCCTTAGTCCTGTGAAGGTTCTATGCCCCAGTGAAGGGAAATGTGAGGGTGGGGAGGCTGGAGTAGGTGGGGGCACACTCTCATGGAAGCAGGAAGAGGGGGATGGGATAGGGAGTTTCTGGGGGGAAATCGGGAAAGGAGATAACATTTGAAATGTAAATAAATAAAATATCCAATAAGGAATAAAAGGCTAGAATAGTAGAAGCTAGATGTTCAAACGCGAACACTGGAACACAAGTAAGTAAATTGGGAATGAAATATAATATAGTTATTAAATGACAATATCTTATTATTTTAATACAAACTGGTTTTCAAAGTAACAGGTATTATTTTGGAATAAAGATGTCAGTTAAAATGAAAAAAAAACTTTAAATACTGAAGAAAAATTCAAATATCAAATTCAATACAAAGAAGTACCATTTTTATTTAGAAGAGTCTCTAATACTTCACCACTTAGGTTAGATACTGTATGTGACCAATTGAATTTCAAACCTTACTTTCATATAGCAAAACAAGAGCATACTGAATTTATGAAAAACAAAATATCGGAACACCTAAAGCTGACCGACAGACAAACTATCAGAACACCTAAAGCTGACCGACAGACAAAACATCAGAACACCTAAAGCTGACTGACAGACAAAATATCAGAAGACCTAAAGCTGACTGACAAAGGGAACCAAGGAAGGGACTTGGGGGAATCATTGTTCTCAATTTAAAGATTCATTACATACTCTCAGTGGCTCAGATCAGGTCTGAAAGGATGGCTAAGTGGTTAATAGTATGTAAAGTCCTAGGTTTGGCTCCCTGTACCTCATGGCAGGGGACACACAGCAACCACACATGGAATTCCAGCTCAGAGTACTAGGGCGTTAGTGAATCAGATAGCTTATTCTGGCCTCCACAGACACTGGAGCCTATGTCTAACACATTCAACACATACACACTCTCTGTCTCTCATGCACAGACATACATACACATGAGTGCACATATATACACAAACATACATGTGCACATGCATGCAAGAGCACTTAAACATGCATACACAAACATGCAAACAGACAAACACACACATTTAAAAATAAAAACTCCTCAAAAAATTATATACCATGCAATATATATATATATACATATGTATATATATGCACACACACATACACACACATATATAATACCTCTCTCCTAAATTTATGACCTCTTCTTTTAAAATTATGATTGTATGCACACACACATATACATCACACACACATAAATACACACATACATCACACACACACACCCCACACACCCATATATATGTATATATACATATACACATATATGTATATTTATGCATACATACATACACACACACACACACACATATATATATATATATATATATGTATGTATGTATATCACATAGACAACACAGAATCCACTTAGCTTTGCTTGTGAGTACAGGTATTCAAGAATTTCAAGTTGAGATTGGCTAGTCCATGTAGGAACTAGGGTCTACAGGAGACTGACTGATTCGCCCTCTTTCAGCAGCCATTGACCTCCTATAGCTCTTCATCTCATAGCTATAGGAGACCTTATGAAGTTTTATATCCACATTGGCATATCACCTGGTGCTATAACTATCTTGGTCATGTTTAAGCAGCCATGTTATTGAGAGTTCTTGGGTGTAATGTTCCTGTTCTATCTAGAGGATACTACTTATCAGCAGTAACCTTGGTCTTCTGACTCTTGCAATCTTTCTGTCCCCTTTTCCTTGATATTCACAGAGATGTAGGGGTTGGAGTTGATGGTAGATGTATCCATTGTGGTTGTATACCCAATGGTCATCTATCCTATGCATTTTTCCACTTACGGGTCTGTCTAGTAGCATCTATCTTAGGCATCTCTCCATCTAATGAAACTGACAATTAAAATGATCACAAACAGGGCCCCCAAGACAGTTCCATGGTTAAAGGAACTTGTTGCCAAGCCTGATGACTGAAGTTTGGCCTCTGGGCTGAGAAATGATAGGAGTGAGCAGATTAACATGGGCTGTCCTCTGACTTCCATATGGGCATCATGGGGCATGAGCCCACACACATACATACAGGTGTGCACACATAAAGTAAATAAATAAAATGTTAGAAATCACAGATCATAAAATTTTATCATTTTTATGGAAAAGTTTTACATATTTGTTCCATATTTTTTTCTTTCACTTCATTTTGATCTATAACATAAATCATAAGAAACAGACATAGATACAGAAATAAAATACAGAAGACTTTCAGAAAACAATCTACAGGATATTACTCTGAAGTATACCAGAATAATTCCCACCCTATCCCCATACTGTGTACCAAATAATGGCAAATTAAAGCAAAAGGGAATGAGAAACAAAAACTGACTGTCATTTCGCACGGGGGCACAGTGACCTTCAGGATGGATTGATCGCGATGGTGCTGACTTGGGCACTTCGTTGAGTAATCTGCTTTAGAAGGCTTGTCTCTCCAGCTTCCCATGTTAGTTCATTCTCCAAAGGTGAGCAGGCCTTGGCCACATCTCAGAGGCCAAAAGCATGTGACGATGGATTAGATCTGCTAAGTAGTCACTGCAATTCACGAGTGAAATTAGGCATGAATGTGAATGTTGTGTCAGAAGGTAGTGTCAGTGTGTTGGAACTGAGGGTGGCAAGCTGTCGTCCCAGCGCTGAGTTTCTGCTACTCTGTCAGACCCCCTTCACAGATACTGCACAGACAGATGGCTTCCTTCACCAGCTCAGAGCCTTCTGATCCCTGACTGGGCCATCTATCATCCTTTCCTTAGGAAGACTGTATTCCCAGCTGTGGACTTTAAAACAGACTGGAGAGTCATCAGAAGACGGCACAATACTGCCAGTCATCCGCATTCACAAGTGTAGGGGAGAGTTTTCACCATGGCAACGACTGGAAATTAAATTATGTTTATTATTTCTTCAAAGGCAAAATTAACATCATGGGAGAGAATGTTATTAAGACCTGAGGTAGGAAACACAACACAAAAATCCACAGAGGTTTGCAGACACCATTCCCCTGCCTCTAAATTCAGGCTTGAAAGCATTATTGCTTTTCTCTGAATTTATATCCTTATAGACCATTCAGCCCAAAATTCTTCCAGAATGGGAGACTTTTTCCTCCTTGCCGAGTTGTAAGAAACATTTATTTTTTTATGCATATGGGTTTATGATAGAGAAAAATTTTTTACATAAAAATGTTCACTTTAAAAATGTGTATGGTTACAAGAATATGAAGATTTAAAAGAGTAAGATGAGAACATACAATAAATGTTGGTGGGAATTATAGTAAAATAAATATGAAGCCTCAATTTAGGGTTTTTAATTCTTATACAAATTTTATCATTCTCCATTTCTTTGTATGTTAGTAAAATGATGATCCAGATTTGTGTAATAAGAAGAGGAAGATAAATAATAATTGAGATAAATAAAAATTGAAGAACAATTCTTGATGAGAGAGGGAATGAGTCTGTGTGTGTGTGTGTGTGTGTGTGTGTGTGTGTGTGTGTGTGTGTGCCTGTGCATGCACGCATGTGTGTGCACTCATGGGGTTGGGGTGGAGAGACCATTGGGCATTTGTGGATGTATATCTGTGTACCCATACACATGCGTGGATGGATAAGGCCTCCTGCATGAAATCACTTGGCAGAATTCTGAAAGACAAAAGCCAGATATATGGACTCTGTAAGGAAAAAGGCCATAGCATGGGTAATTAAGAAAATGAAGGGAGGTTTGGATTCCATCATGGGAGGAGGGTCTGTGGGAGGAGTGGTGAGTTCTTGTGCCTGAGCTGGGAGAAGAGAGATTAAGTGGGGCTTAGGTGCTGCCACAATGAGAGAAACTTAGCTGAAGCCTCTCCAAGGCAGACCTGAGCATCCCTGGAAAGTCTTACAGTTAGGAAACAATTCAAACACTGGGAGTTAAGTTTCTTTCCCATCCCGAGGACCTGCACAGTAATCCCATTCTATTGCAGTTTCAGCCCATATCTGACATTTTAGTTGAGGCGGATGTAGTAGGTACATGCACAGCAGTTGTGCTCTGGGGAGAAATGTATCCTTCTACCACCTGCTAATGCAGAATCATAGTCATCCTGGAGGGAGGCACTGATGTGGCAGATTTAGTTAGTTCTTTTACAGGGAACTCTAGAATCATGATGCTACTCATGTCTCATAGTGTATGTTTCTAAAAACAATTAACCTCAGTTTAAAAATATGTAACAGGAAAGCCCTTTCAAGATTTTACATGAAGATATTTATCTCTATATTGTTTATGTTGTATGAAAGTCACGGATGTTAGCTCTCTCTTTTGGGTCCATACACTTTGCACAGTTTTCAATATAATCACCTTCAATCAAATTCTCATTCTCCAAAACGTTTGGCTAACTAATCTTATAGATCTGAACTCTTTACCTCAAAGGAGCAAAGCAGCTTCAATTTTAATCTTATGTTTTAATCATTTTTCATGTAGCTTAGAATTTTGTGTGCTTAACTCATTAACCTTGCTAAAATTATTTAACATAGTTTTTTTCATTATGAAAAAGTTTGTCTGTTGTTATGATAAATATCTCTAGAATCTTTCCCACTGCAGGCTTCTAGGTCCTTCTCTTTATACCTAGACTAGAACAGATATTCACATCACAGGAACACTCATGGGATCTGCTGACTTTTTACAGGAAAAAAAAATATACTCAGTATCTTTAAACTATTATTAGTAGTAATGATTCTGTAACTATAGGCATTTCTTTGGCCTTTATCCAAGTCAGAGTTTTGTAGAAATACTGAAATATTATCCAGTATGTGTTAGGGATTATGGCTTACCTAAGTATGCACTATATTCATTGAAAATGTGGATTTAAAAGCCCATCTATTTCTGTATCATTGCCTTTTTTATAATCATATAAATTTCATCTTATTCAACTAAAATCAATATTCTGAGACACTCCTGTGTGGTACTTACACAATTCTCTTGTTGAAGCATAGAACATATTGCATTTATAATAGGTAAGAATTTAGAGTTCATTAAGAAAGATAGACATTCCTAATGTCAGCTATTATAGGAATTAATTGTTCATGTAACAGAAATATATGAATTTGTAAACAGAAGGGCAAAGTTCCACTCAATGAATTCTGTCAACAACTGTCTAAATTATGAGAGTTGTAGACACTGAAGTCTCATGCTGTAACAATGTATCTTCAGAAATACTTACTTTCTAATTAACTGCAATGCTACAGGATGCTGTCAATCTTCCTAGCAAATGTTAGACAGTTAGAAGGTAAAATAAATTGTAGTTATAGTTTTATATGATATAGCATGAGACACAAATGTAACCAAATCATATCTGTTTGTTAAATACACCTTGTGTCTCTGATTATTTCAAACTCATAACAATCTGCCCACCACAACATTCTAAGTGCCACAATTACAAACATGGACTGGCATTCCTGGCTTTAATATTACATTGAGAAATATCCTAAAAGTAATAATATTAGTTTTAAAACTGAAGCTATGTCTAGGAATATAGTTCAAAGGTAAGGAGCTTGCAGACTATGTAAAAGAGCCTGGGTTCAGTTTCTAGCACTCAAAACAAAGAGAAACTAACAAAAATGAAAATCTAGTGAGTATGTGGAGCCTTGTTATGAGTGTGTAATTATAGTTGACATGTGCAGGAGTAGAGAGTTGTCCTGTAAAAGAGACTAAAACAGAGCCCCATGTGGCTTGCTTCTTCCTCAGTAGGTAACACTTGGTAATATCTTTGATTCTTTAAACTAATAATTATGGCTTGTAGTCATCGACTATGTAATATGTACCAAGTGGGGATGTACTCTTTAGATAGATATAATGTAATCTTAAAATCTAAAGAGAGAAATAGAAATCTCAATGAGCCTAAAGTTGTTGCTACTTTTTTGCAGTTTTTATGTTTATTTTATTTATTTTAAAGCCGTGTATTGTCAGTTGCCTAGCATGGCACTGGGAACCGAAGTATGCTCTTCAGAGCAGTCAGCACGTGCCCTTAACCCCTGAGCCATCTCTCCAGCCCTTGATGTTCCTAGCCCACACTCAGAACAGTATGTCTTTGCCCTTGAAGGGTGTTGTGTATGCACGCTGTGCGCAATCATCTGAAGATCACACTCCTGTGTTTAAGGCACAGTGAATTCAGCAATCAGCAAGCAGGGTCCTGTGTGGTGACTGCAGTAAAACAAATGACACCTCTCCCACATAGGCATTAACACCAGATTCCCCAAACAGAGAAGTCAATAGACTTAACAAGGAGCCTCACCCCCACCCCTCCGCCCGACTCCTGCCCCCTGACACATCACCTCAGGAAAGAGCAGACATCTGTGTGGTGAGGGTTTTGGCTGTTTGCAGGAGACCATGAGTGGGAGGACAGAGATGGCTAATGAGTGTGTTCAGTGGAAGACGACAGGTTTGGTACACCACCTCCTTCCCCTGGGGATGTTAGGAGCACGTGACATTCTTTCACAGCACTGCTGTTGCAGTTCGGACATGTCATCTACTCTTCACCTAAATACTCCTCCAACCTCTCCCCTCCCACATTTTTTTTTGTTCTATTTCCTACAAAGGATTAGAACTTCATTCTTTGACTCTACCATTGTCTTGCTACTGTAATCCTGAGGTCTTTCAACCTGCCACTTCCAATAAGGCTGGAGAGGGAAGGTACCGTACGTACGAGCCAGTTGGCTGCATCTTGCATCCTTGGGAAAAACTACATCTGCTTTTTGGATTAAACTACGTTTATAAAACCATACCTATTTAGTTGACAAGGAGGGGGAAAAGCATAATTTACATGTTTTAGTTTTTCTTGCTTTAGAAGACTTCAGTGCTTTAATTCGTTCTCCATTTACCCTTGGAGAAAATACTGAGAGTTTGAAGCTGAAGGTTGCTTGCCAGCTGTTTTCTCTTAGACTGGCCAAGTGACATTTACCAGAATTAGATCCACTAATGCCAGCTCTTCCTAGAGTCCTTGTGTGTGCCCTTCATGCTTGATATAGTGACATGAAATTTGTTTTAATGAACAGTCATTGGGACTGTGAGTTGACTTAGAAAGACATTTTAGAAAAGCCATTTTTTGTGTGTGAATTGTTTGATGCCAATGTTATGACAAAATATGAAGAATTTTAGTACCTAACCTATAACCCCAAGAAGTATCCAGCTGCATTATGGGAGAAAGAAGAGTAGGGTGATACAATGTTTAAAATGATATGAAAAAAAATTAGCAATAACTTGCTCTGAGGAACCTCTAGCTTATCATGAGAGACAGAGACAAACAATAGAGAATCTTATAAAAATATTTGTGTAACGATGGAACAGTATATACTGAACAGTGCCTAAAAACTCCATAAAGGAGGTAAGGGATATGTGTGGCTGAACTGGTCAGGTGATCCTTGGCCTATCAGTTCCAAAGTATGGGTGCACTACAGTGGCATAAAGATAGTCTATGGAAGTGTGTGTGGGTGCACTACAGTGGGGTAAAGATAGCCTACGGCAGTGTCTGGCAAAGTGTTTCCCCCCCCAAGGTCAATTTTAATTTTCTCTCCTTCTCCTTCTCCTTCTCCCTCCCCCTTCCCCTCTCCCTCTCCCTTTCTCTCCCTCCCTCTATCCCTTCCTCCCTCCCTTCCTCCTTCCTTCCCTCCATCTCTCCATGTCTCTGTCTCTCTGTGTCTCTGTCTCTGTCTCTTTCTCTGTCTGTCTCTCTCTCTCCTTTTCCCTCTCCCTCCCCGTCTCACTCTCCCTCTCTCTTTCCTCTCCTTCTCCCTCTCTTTCTCTCCTTTTCTTTCCTTCCCTCCTTCCCTCCTTCCCTCCCTCCCTCCCTCCCTCTCTCCTTCCCTCCATCTCTCCATGTCTCTGTCTCTGTCTCTGTCTCTCTGTCTCTCTGTCTCTCTGTCTCTCTCTCTCTCTCTTTCTGTGTGTGTGTGTGTGTGTATGTGTGTGTGTGTGTGTGTGTGTGTGTGTGTGTGTGTGTGTACCTGAAATTGCAATGTTCTCAGAGGACAGAGAAGGGCCTTGGTTCCCTTAGAATTGGAGTTAAAAGTAGTTGAGTCCTGGGAACTGAAGCCATGTCTTCAGCAGATGCAGCAAGTGCTGTTGACTTCAGAGCCACCCTCCAACCAGACGAGGAGTGTTTGTAATTTAGAAAATAACTCACTGTTATGAACAAACTATTAGTGAGGAAAGAATTTTATTACTTGTAATGTCTTGACTTACTGTACAATATTTAATAATTTAGCAAGTGTTTAAAATTTTACAAAATCATTCCTTTTAATAGGGAAGACAGATAATTTTCTGCTATCATAAACCCCCATATACCAGTTTCTGTTTATATGTTGAATATTTAAAGCTGAAGCTCATGACAGTTTCATTCCCAGTGCTTTAGATCCTGGGGTTCTGGCAACACAAAGCCTTCACTATCTCCACTGATCTTTTTTCTTTATGAGCCTCAAAATCAAACTAAGAATGAAAGAACAGAAGGTTTACCATACCAAAGAGACACGCTGTTACTCGAAATCAGGAAGTTCCTTATATAAGTAAAAGTGATAGTAATGATAGTGTAAGAATCTTACTATAAACCCATACTAAAACCCTGGATTTTCTGGGCTACAGTGATGGATAGGTCAATGGTCAAGATCTCTGGCTGCTCTTACAAAGGACCTGAGGATAGTTCCCAGCATCCAGGTCAGGCAGCTTACAAGTTTCTGTAACTACCACTTCTGAAAACCTAAAGCCCTCTTCTGGCCTCAGAACTCACCTATGCAAGTGACCCCTGTACACACACATACACACACACACACACACACACATACACACACATATGCAGGGACACACACACATACAGGGACACATGCATTCACACACACATATACACACATGCACACAGACACACATACACGTGTACACATGTACATAAGTAATAAAATGATCATTTAAAGTAAAAAAATGAGTGTTGAGTAGGATTCCAAAAATATTCATCCCAGTTTCATTTAAATTTTCATTTTATCTGGAAAGTCATCAAATTCAGGAGGATGGAAATAAACAGAAACATTATCAATCTTTTTCAACTGTGGAAAATCAATTTTATTTTGATCTGTTCTTGTAAGGTCATGAAGGAATTTTCAGTATTATGAAATTTTCCTAAGAAAATAAATACTCTTACACAAAGGAAAATTAAGTGTTGCATGCTTATTACATTTTTTCTTTGAATAGTAACACCCAATTCTTTTTGTAGTTCTTTGTTTTAAAATGAAGATAATTGTTCACAATCTTACAAAGTCGTGCAAGTTAATGGAATTAGGTTTTTTTTTTTTTTTGACAGTTAGTTTGATATTGTGTGCTCAAGATCCCCAGAGTAGAAATAGATTAAAAATACTTTCATTTCCACATGTAACAAAAATCATTGAATGTATTGCTACAAGCTTGCTGTCCTAGCCCTAAGATTCAGAAGCAGGAGAATTGCTGCAACCTTGAGGCCAGTCTTGGGTACATGGGTCAGCCTTAAAACAGTAATAGCCCAATACTTACTTACCTAACCCACATTCAGTTTGAGAAACAGCAGAATGTTTCAGGAATTAGATACTTAATCAATCATTTTTTAAAAAAATAACAAAAATAAGAACAAACAATGGGGCAAAGCAAAAAGAAACAAAAAGTACAAAAATAAATTTAAAAAGCATGAGCATATCCTTAATTTCAATATTACAAAGAAAACATTCTTGTCAAGTTGTGAAAGCAATGTCATGGGCAGCTTTTCTTTAAATCCCTTTGTTAATAAAGGATTAAATCAGAAAGCACCTGATATGAAAACTGAGGGAGCACATGAGCGAACAGAGCTTTTCCTGTACCAGATGGCTAGGAACATCCAAACCCTTTTCCTTCTGGAAGTGCTGTGCTTCTGCTGAAAATACCATCACACCTCCTGCTGGATAGCACAGTCATTTCTTAGAGACATTTGCTAAATGAGTTTTTGCTTTAATAATTAATATGTTGGGGTGGGGGCAGAGTGAAAATTCAGGGAAGGATGGGGAAATAGATTTGACCAAGACATACACACATGTCAGAAGTCCTCAAAATATAAATATAAGTGAATATTAATATAAGTAGATATTTTTTAAAACATTATTTGTCAAAGAAAATCATTTGGGAGAAACCTTAACTTTTTAATGTGGCAGCATATATGATATAAGATATTTATTTCTAAGTATGCATATTTCTGAATCTGTCTTGGTCACACACATGGCACTGTATTAGTGATCTTTAAAATGGGCTTGTGTTTTGCATTAAAATAATAAAGTGTTCCCCTTTCCTTGTGTTAAATTTATGTTGCAGTGGTGCATTGTGGGTGCTATTCCTCTCATGGCTCCAGGTTGCAAATGAATTGTTGGGACAGTTTTATGACTGGAAATTTTACTGCAAATCATATGGATTTGGAAGTGAAATTCCAGGTCTTGATATTTTTGAAATTTGAATTCCCATGCAGTTATCTGCTAGTGTATTTTTTTTATAGGACCAGAGATACAATGATGAATGTGGTTTCCCTATATTCAAAGTCACAAGGTCCAATAAGGAAGAAAGCCAAAAAAAATAGATAATTAGTTTAAAGTGATATATAAAATGATATATAAAAAGCATATTGTACAAAATTGAAAAATAACATGGAGTTCAAGATATGTAGATTAGATAATTAATTTTATTTTTGGAGCTGGAGGGTGGGGAGCAGGCAAGCCATCAAATACTTAAAAGTTTAATGGAAACTGGGTATACAAATTACAAATGGAATTACTAAGCACCCCGCATGGAGAAGCTTTGCAACACTTATGCTGGTATAACAGCAAGGCTGATCCTCCAGCAGCTTAAACCTCTCTTTAAGGGACACTGCAAAGCTGAATCTTACCCATTGTGAAGGATGCAGGGGGAGGAGCCCTAAGTTCCCTCTGCTGAGGTGAGCTTCAGTAGACAAGTTTTAAGGGAGGGAAGGTCAGGCAGATATGTGATAAAGTATTAGTTAAAGGGAAGAAGTTTCCAGAAAGAGAACAGATTTTAAATACAGCTACACATTAATGAGGGATAAACTGAAGTGAAAAAATGAGATGAAAATAATTTTAAAATTTGGGGCACTTCATAACGCAGATTTTGTAGTTTGTTCACAGTTTGAACCCACTCTCGCTGGGATGAGTGGGCCAGTGTCCAAATTCAACAGCACTGGCAATAAAGTGACGATCAACAGTTCAGCCAGCAGATGTAGAGACAATGTTCTGGGAATGCTGGGATTGAGAATTGTGCATCTCACTGTGTGTGTTGTGAGAACAAATGATCTCCATCTCAGGAAGAGGTGGGTAAAACAAAGAACTACTAAACAAGACCCAATGCTGTGCAATACAAAGAACCCTGTCATTCCCAGGCAGCCGGGCTCCCATGATTCTAGGCTTAAAAACGTGTCATCTGCAAACTGTGCACAGGGTTCCTCTGAAGAGACCTTCAGACTTTCTGTAAAGAGTTTTCTGGTGAGTTCCCCCCCCCCCAAAGCAAGCGCTCATTATGTTCTAGTGCTTCACCATAAAATTTACAACAAAACTCTTATATGTGCTGAAATATAACCATATTTTATATGGAATTAAAAAAATGTCTGCAACAAAATATAAAATATAAAACTGTTTGTCCTATTAGAATGGTGACCATAAATGCATCTTATGGAAAGAGGCACAGCATGGGTGAGATACAACCCTTCTGTCTTCCTGCATGGTCATGGAGCCTTGTGTACTGGGCTCTCTCAAAATGAACTCAAAAGTGTGAATAACTGAAGGAAAGAACATCTCATGAGGACAGAGCTATCAGTATTTCTGGAGGTCAAGACCTTGCAAGTCCCTCTTGGGCTTTTCAAAATGTAAGCTTGAATCCTCATAAGAAGAGAATACTTCCTTACTCAAAAATGGACCATCTCTTTTTGAGACTCATGTCCTTGGAATTACAGATCCAGTCAGCCTCCCTTGTTTCTTCCCTGACACATCTTTCTTTTCTTTCTCCCTCCATCTCCTTCTTCTCCATTCCCTATCCTTCCCATCATCCTTCTCCCAGGATCCTCTGTCTCTGTCTCTCAATCTCTGTCTCTGTATCTCTCTCAGCTTTTCTTCAACCTTCCTTCCATTTTCTTCTCTCATTTGTTTCCCAAAACTCAGACAAATCACGTTATGAAGAAGAAAATGTTTTGAGTTTTAGCAAGATGGGCCCCAGCAATATGGCTCATTGGATAAGGAGGACCTGAAGACCTAAGTTCAATCCCTGGAACCCATAAGGTCAAAGGAAAGAATGTATACCCATAAGTTGTCCTCATCTCCACTTATAACAATACCCTCCCCCCCCAGCCATATGCCTCACACAATAAAATTGTATAACTCTCACTGCTTATTATTTCAATATTCTGAATTACAATATTTTTATAAATTACTTTCACATTCTTGTGCCCAAAGTTTTATGAACCAGAGAGTTTAATTTTCCCTTTTCATAATATTGAAAAGCATTGATATATTTGAAGAATGTCCATTCTCTTTCTTACATTTTGAAAAAGCTTTCTATAATATAAGCCAGTATTCAGGGAGTTACTCATGGAGGGTCTTGTAAGGACTTACTCAGAGAAGGTCTTGAAAGCTCACATCATTTATTAACAATGTATCTTTCAAATGTTTAAAATCTAACACCTTTTTTCAGATTTTCATGTAACTATCTCACACCTACTATCTCCAAATTTCAAAACACAGAAGGATATTATTTCAGACTATATTCTTTAAAGGTATATTATTCAGATTAAGTTTTGAGCTTTCAGCAATTCTTTTGTCTCACATGCTAGTCATGGAGAACAGGCAAATATTGCACAAATATGCAAATTTCATTCCATTTTTCTTGCTTAATTCTACCTAGATATAAATTACAGCAGGAGGCTGTATTCAACATGTATCTTGAGAAAGTCTGTTGAACACAGACCCTGGAGTTTAGACTACAGCTGCCTTCCCACTTCCCTTATCCTGATGTCAACACTGACGTACACAACTGAGACGCTGTATAATATTTTAAAGAACTTCAGCAAGCAAGAGTAAAAATTAAAAGGACTATCAATCTTGTGCTTCAGGATATTAACTGCTTTCCAGATGGCTTGGAAGAAAACGTACCCTGTAATATGGTATTAGGTATGCTTGCTATGTTTTATGGATGTTTTACAATGCTTTCCAATGGTGGCTTTATAAACAAAATAATGAAATAAAACACCCTCTGTGTATTGTCCACTGCCAACTCTAATAGAAACATTTCAATTTTTCCAACAATAGAATTCAATTACAATTCACATTTCCACAGATTTCATAAAAAGTATTCTGATGTATGGGACAATATTTCCATATTTCCATTTCCATTTCAGTATTTTTCCTTTTTTATAAATTTTACATGTAAAACATAAATGTTTTATCCTTTGTCTCTAAACAGTGGTAGACATTAAGAGAGTGCTAACAAAGAGAAGAATTTGATGTAGTCTTCCAGACAGAAATGGAAGCAAATACAGTTGGGAGTCTGTCATCTTGATTGAACTTCATTGACCACAGTTTATTCAGAAATGTTCAATGGTAAAAAAGGAAAAAGACAACTTATGAATTATGAATAGATGTGTGGGCTCCCTTCTCATCTCCAGAGAGATGGGCCCTTTAGGAAATGAAGAACAAAGCTATGAAAGGGGCAACTGGAGTCTGCGTATATGAGGCATGGCAGACCTTAGGGCTTATGATAATGGTTTGAAAAAGAATGTCTCATTATTTCCTTATATGAAATGCACACACACACACACACACACACAATATTTATGAAATGGCTTCCATAGATGAATCCTAATTTGAGGACAGCATGCACTAGTGCCATAAATACAACAATGGACAAACTATAGTGCTCAGCAGTGGGCTATACTCTAAGTCTGTTCACTGTCAGGCAGCAATGAGTTCCCAAGAATTTGTGTGTTTAAAGGGGAGGGTGTGATTGTAAAGACTGGAGAAACAGGTGGCTTCTTAATCTACAAAGGGATCAGTAAACACATCTGTGTGTCTTAATAGGATCACTTTGCTTAAATTGGAGGAAAATAGCTTAACAGCTCTCCTTGTTCATGAACAATTCCTTCATGGATTTTGGTCCAGTGGATAGATGAAAAATGTCATGCAGAATGTTGAGGTGAAGAGAAGATAATCAGAACCCTGGGGGCCACAAAACTCCTGTCATATTCTGGTAGTGAGAGGAAAGAGGATTAACATTTGAAGCATTTCCACTTCAGCAGAAAATACTGATGTTGGGCCATCAAGTGGGTTCAGTGGATAATCAAAGAGTGTGTTGTTCCCTGAGGAAGCTGATTTGTCCTGATCTCAGCATTTCTCAGCTTCCTGTAATTCTTTCTTTGTGGATGAGACCTTGTGAGATGTCCCCCTTTTCATGTTGGCATGCTCACTGGTGTCATTCTTGTTGAGGTCCTGTTTAGGCAGCCATGTTGATGAGGTTTTACAGATGTAGCTGTCATTTCTAGAAGACACTGTTCACAGCTTTTTCCTCTGGTTCTTATAATCTTTCTGCTTCCTCTTCCAAAATGATCCCTGAGCCTTAGGTGCAAGGCTCATGTTGCAGATGTATCAGTGGGAACTGGGCACTCTGGGATCTGCTGTTTTCTTCATTTTTATTGGTTGTGTTGTCTGTAGTAGTCTCGGTCTGTTGCAAAGAAAATGTTCCATTGATGAGG
This sequence comes from Mastomys coucha, assembly GCF_008632895.1. Classification (NCBI taxonomy): domain Eukaryota; kingdom Metazoa; phylum Chordata; class Mammalia; order Rodentia; family Muridae; genus Mastomys; species Mastomys coucha. The sequence goes on along the minus strand of NW_022196899.1, from coordinate 33,447,437 downwards.
TGTAAGGACTACACTTGTCTGTGGGTATAAGAACAAGTTTTAGAATTTGTTAGTGATTAGGCTGGTTTAGTAAAGTGCTGGTTATAAAGCACCAAGATCTTTAACTTCACTAGTCATGAGTAGTTGGCAGTTTGCAGTATCAGCCATTGATTCCCTCTCATACAGCAGATCTTCAGTCCAGTTATAGAGCAATTGGTTACCTCCAAGGTATCTATGTCACTATTGTACCCTTAGGGCTGCTGCTCCATGCTGGTTATTGCTGTTAAATGGTGTCATGGTGTTTGGTAGGGCTATTGCTTGTTTACCTTCCTTGCAAGTGGTTAACTCTAAGGTTATATACATACAAGTACATTATATGAACTAGCAGGTTGTATTTAAGAATAAATATACATATATGTGTAATAATAGGTGTTTTCAAGTAAAGAAAATGAGGCCATTAATTTACAAGTTACCAAGGTTGTAACATGCAAAGGGCTGAATGGAAGAAAAGAGTAAGGAGGAATGATGTAACACTATTATAGTTTCAAAATTCAAAAAATACTATTAATAAAAGATGGCTTAGAGGGAAAAGATGCTTGTCGTCAAGCCTGAAGTCCTGAGATTAATCCCTGGTACCCAGGGTGAAAGGAGAGCACCAACTCCTGAATGTTATGTTCTGAATTCATATGCATGCCAAGCTCATACACACACTCACACACACCAAACCAATAAAATGTAATTTTAAAAAGAAAATTGGTCTTTCTTTCAATCAAATAAATAGGGATTTCTTTGGGGATCTAGTTTAATTTCAGTGAAGAACAGTAAATCTAAGGCTTCATATATCAGCTCATTTAGTCTTCTAAAAGACAGTTCACTGTTTATCATAAGATTCTGCAAGTAATTGAATTTTTGTTTGCATTTTAATTTATTTATTTTAGTATTTAATTTTTGAGTCATTGCAGAGTCACAGGTAGCTATAAGAAATGACAGATAGTCCTGCGTGTAGTTTTACTCACTTAGTCCCAGTACATTATCACACATAGCATCATTTCCCTTCAGGTAGTTAGCATGGGACCCTTAGACCTCATAGCACTAGGTAGCACACTGGGACCTGTATGTGTTTATGTGTGGTTGTATAGGACTTTTCATGGCTCTGTGTGGTTGTGAGTGACTGTGCAAGGCTATTCATTGCCCTACATTTCTGGGTATAGCTGTGTGTGACTGTCTGTGGTTATCTGTGGCCATTGCGTGTATAGTTGTGTGTGGCTTCTTATGTGGCTGAGCATGGCTATGCATGACTGTGCATACATAATCAACCTTTTGTTTTCTTGTGGTGCTAGGAATAGAATCCTGGGATTTGTGAGTACTTAATGGTAAACATTCTACATGTGAGCCACATCCTACCTTTTGTTAGACTATGAATAAAGTTGTCTCCTATAGGTTTGTAAGACTGTCATCACATAGTATACAAAATAGTGTATCCTCCAAGATGCCTCCTCATGCCAGCCATGCCACCTCCCACATCATATGTAAGCTACTTCATTGAGCACTACCACTGCTATAGTCTTGTTGTTTTGAGGTTATTGAAAGAACCCAACAGAATGAATCGTGTTGATAATGTCTTTTTTCACTCAATACAGTTATTGCAAATCCGTCTACACTGTTTTGTGCTTGAGTGGTTTATTTCTTTTCATTGATAAGTATTATTCCACCTCTAGGTCTCACAGCTAATATACATCACAGCATGTCCCACAAGTTATCACCTGAAGGCATTCTGGAGAGGAAGCTGTCCTGTAGAGACTTTCCTGTGAATGTAAACTTTCTTTTTTCTGGGATATGTATTAAGAGTCAAATTGCTGTGCATGTGTAGATGCAGGTTGCTTTGTAAGGACCTCTTAGAAGTTCAGCTTTCTTACACCCCACTCACAATACAGAGGGATTATTTCCTCCCCACCCTCACTAGCATCTTTGTATTTGTTTCACATTTGTTTCACGGAAGGAATTGCAGAGATTAACTATGGAGCAGAGACTGAAGGAAGGGCAAGCCAGCCTAAATACAGCTATCTCCTG
>NW_022196899.1:33428827-33444947 GCF_008632895.1 Mastomys coucha | reverse complement strand
AAATTGCTGTGCATGTGTAGATGCAGGTTGCTTTGTAAGGACCTCTTAGAAGTTCAGCTTTCTTACACTACACTCACAATGCAGAGGGATTATTTCCTCCCAATCCTCACTAGCATCTTTGTATTTGTTTCACATTTTGCATTAGCCATCTCATGGAGGTTTCTATAGCTAGTTCTCTAACAGCTTAGAATGTTGCCCTCCTCCTCCTTCTCCTTCTCCTCCATTTTCTTCTTCTTCACCCTCCTTCTCTTCCTCCTCCTCTTTTCTCAAGACAGGGCCATACTCCCTAACTTTTTGCGTGTATGAGAGTGCTCCCCTTATCACTCACACTCTCCTGCCCCACCACTCCATCTCCCAAGGACTAAGGGCTTACCATCCTGTTGCTGTGGAACAAGGTCATCATCTGCTACATATGTGTCTGGAGCCATAGATCCCTCCAGGTATACTCCTTGGTTGTTGGTCTAGACTCTGGGAGAGAACTGGATTTTCAGGCCAGCCTATGTTGTTCTTACAATGGGGTTGCAATCCCCCTCTTCTCCTCCGGTCCTTCTGCCAGCTCCCCCACCAGGTTCCGTGAGTTCAGCATGATAGTTGACTCCAAGCATCTGTGTCTGCATTGGTCAGTTGCTGTTCAGACCTCTCCAGGAACTGCCACACTTGGTTCTTGTCTGCAAGAGCCTCTTGACCACAGCAACACTGTTGGGTTTGGGTCTACAGACAAGATGCATTCCCAGGTGAGGCTGTTCCTGGTTGGCCCTTCCTTCAGTCCCTGGTCTTCCTTCAGACAGGAAAAATTCTGGGTTACAAAACCTTTGAGATGGGTGGGTGGCCACATTCCTCTATGAGGGGCCATGCCTATCTACTGGAGGTGGTCTCTATAGGTTCTGTCTCGTGCTTCTCTGCACATTACAGCTAAAGTTAATCCCATTGGGTTCAGGGAGCTTCATGTTTCCCTGGTGTCTGGGACCCTTCAATGTCTATCCCCAGTTCCCAAACTCTGAAAAAGGTTCTTGAATACTTGGGCACAGGAGCAAAATTCCTCAACAGAGCACCAATGGCTTATGCTTTAAGAGCAACAATCTACAAATGGGACCTCGTAAAATTGAAAAGCTTCTGTAAAGCAAGGGATACTACCAATAGTACAAAATGGCAACCCACAGACTTGGAAAAGATATTTACAAACCCTACATCTGATAGAGGGCTAATATCCAAACTATACAAAGAACTCAAGAAGGCAGACTCCAGAGAACCAAATAACCCTATTTAAAGTGCAGTATGGAGCTAAATAGAGAATTCTCAACTAAGGAATCTCGAATGGCTGACAAACAAAGAAATGTTCAATATCCTTAGTCATCAAGAGAAATACAAATCAAAATGGCCCCTTAAGATTCCACCTTACACCAGTCAAAATGGCTGAGGTCAAAAACTCAAGTGACAGCAGATGCTGGCGAGGATGTGGAGAAAGAGGAATACTCCTCCATTGTTGGTGGAACTGCAAGCTAATAAAGCTACTTTGGAAATCAGTCTGGCAGTTCCTGAGAAAACTGGAAATAATTGTACCTGAAGACCCTGCTCTAAGGCTCCTGGGCATATACCCAAAAGATGTTCCAACATATAACAAGGACACATACTCCACTATGTTTGTAGAAACCTTATTTATATTAGCCAGAAGCTGGAAACAACCCAGATGTCCCTCAACAGAAGAATGGATACAGAAAATGTGGTACTTACACAATTAAAAACAATGACTTCATTGGATGGAGCTAGAAAATATCATCCTGAGGGTGGTAACTCAGACACAAAAGAACACACATGGTATGTACTCACGAATAAGTGGATACTAACCCAAAAGCTCACAATGTTTATGACTGTATGGGGCATAGAAGGAAGAGGTAAATGCTCTGTCTTGCATTGACAGGGGAACAGGAAGATTGTGTGATATGGGAGGACTGGGGGTAAGTGTGTGTATGTGTGTGTGTGTGTGTGTGTGTGTATGTGTGTATGTGTGTTCTTATACCACAATCATGCTGTCTCGATTATTATCTCCACAGAGTGGGCATTGACATTAGACTGAGGCTTTCCCTGAGATTTTTCTTCTTGAACATTTTAGATATTCTAGGGTCTACAGCTTTCTAATTAAATTTTATTGTAATTTTTGAAAATGATATTTCCCCACAACTTTCTTACCATTTTGCTGGTTGTACAGCGGTGAAGTCCTCTCAGTGGCTAATCTTAAGCATTCAGAAACTGAGCCATGGGTTCTACTGATGAGCAATCTGTGGTCTGCTGGGTACTCCAGACTTTGGTCTGTAGATACTGCTGAGCAGGCCCAGAGGGTATATGCCAGCCTGCAAAGGAACCTAAGACCAGAGACTGCACAGCAGTGAACCCAACAACTAGAGCTGCTCATTGGCCTCAAATTCTTTTTTGGTTACAGCTATTTTAACAATGACCCACTCTTGCTTCCCAAATTTCCTTGGTATCTCTATAGAGCTGAAGACCAGGTATTATTTCATATACATGTTTGTAGAGCATGTTCTATGTTCATGATGCTAGCACCTGCCATGTTGGAACTGCTAAATGAGCCACTCTGTCTCATGGTAGCACATCTACGTAGCACATAGGAGGATCTGTGTGACACAGAGAAATGGTAGGAAGTGATGCCTCACTGAATGATTAACTGTCACCTCAGTACCATCAACTTCTGTAAAATACAGTTACAAGTGGTATCCAAGATATAGTCAGTGGAGAATCCAAATGAGAACTGTCAGCCATCAGGATGGATTCAGTGCAACCTGTGAACTAGAATTCTGTATGACAGGATGCTGACATCAGCAGGAGATTCCATTGAACATGGGCAAACAGGAACAGCACATCCCAGGTCCTCTTCAGTCTATTATGTGAAATGATGCCCCTCTTCTTGCGGATCTACTGTTATCTGTTGGTGCCACATGATTAATTTTGTACTGGAAGGAAGTTTAAGATTATTCCTCTAGTCCTTTACAGAGCATAACAACATAGGGAAATACCACTGAGTAATGAGAAGATTCACAATGGTGTCCCAGTGTTACCTTCCCTCTTCACTTCAGTCATTGGTCTTCTGGCAGCCTCTGCTTGGGGGCTAACACCTGGGCACTAAGACAGACGCTCTCTGTTGACTGTTTGTCTTTGAAGAAGCCACCTGAGCATACCCGCTGCCTGAGCATGCCATGCCAGCCGCCTGAAGATCTTCTGAACCTGGGGACTTTGGCACCTGAACTTTCTTTGTAGTGTAATCTAGAGACTTGTTTTCAGTTTCTCCTGTGACTATAAAAACCCTGGTTTATCCTCAGTAAAGTGGAGCCTTGATTGGGATGCAACTTGGCTTTGTGTTCTCTCTTTGCATTTCAAACCCTCTATTTCAGGTCCTTTATTCCCTCCTGGCTGAGAACCCAGTTCGTGAAACTGTGGACACTTTCAGATGGCACTGAATGTGGACTCAGGTATGGAGGATTTATAAATGACATACTGTCAAAAAAGCAGAGCTCTGCCTAAAAATTCAGAAAGTAAGGATAAAATGTCATACACCATTCTGCACGGTAGGTAATTCTGATGCTAGAGCTAGCCTTATTTTTATATTAGTATTGTCATGGAAGAAGGGTATGGGGCTAGGTTGAATTGGTGCTGACCCGGTGTTTTAGTTCACCTAGGGGGTATGACAATAAGTATGGGTTTGAATGAGTCAAAAGCAGTGATACAGAGTATAAATAAGTTGCTTCAGGCAAGAGGAATCAGGGTGGAAAAAATGCATTGAAGGATCTCTCAGATGAGATAGAATCTTGTTGCCCATGGATTCATGAAGTAAGTAATTTAAATAAAAGAACATGGAAAAAATTGGAAAAGCTCTGAGGAAAAATCAGGCAGAAAAATTCACTCTCCACCTTTGGGCACTCATGAAGGAGATTATAGAGGAGAGAGATAGAGTGTCAGAAAGTGAACTGAGCTCACAAGAATCAGAGAGTTCAGATACAGAAAGAGAAGAGAGTCAAAATACTTCCTCAGAAAGCAGAATTACTAAATCTCGTGGAGAGGAGTGGCTTTCATATGCATCATCTGCTAATTCTAGGTCCACTATGACAGGAGAGAAGGATCAGAGATTTACAATTAAGTAAATTGGAGTTTGAAATCAAGTTGCAGAAAAATGGCAGCTGCATTGCAGGGAACTACAGTTCAAGGAATTCTGACGCTAAGACAGGACAATAAAGGATGTTTTAAACGTGGTAGTATGAATCATTTTAAATATGATTGCCCTAAGAAATTAGGAGTCACAAACAGGCAGCAGTCAGGTGTTGCCCTGAGAGTCTGTCCTTGTTGTAGGAAAGGGAAGCATTGGGCCAGAGACTGTAGATTTAAAAAAAGGTTTTCAAGACAATACATTGTAATGGGAATTGAATGGAGGGAGCAGCCCCAGTCCCCCTTCCTAAAACAATAGGCAGCATATGGGGCTATGAGGCTGCCACCCAACCAAGGAGATTCGTCTTTGAACTTTTCAGGACAACCCCAGGAAGTGCAAGATTGGACCTCTGTTCCACCTGTCACACAGTGTTAACACCAGAAATGGGAGTTCAAATTGTGCCTACTGGAGTCTTTGGGCCCTTGCCTACAGAGACTTGGGGGTTGCTTATAGGGAAGAGTAGCTCAATTGTGAAAGGATTGCAGATTTATCCAGGTGTAATTGATGGTGATTATCAGGGGGAGATTAAGATTATGACTGCTTTACCTTGTGGTATTATTACAGTCCCTGCTAATCAGAGAGTTGCTCAGATCAGAGGTAATTTTGATCCAAATTCTCCTAGATTTTTAACTAGAGAAGGAATGTCAGCTTTATAGCAGGTAGAAAGAGCTATTGAAAATCAATTTGTTACTTATATAGATTATTCTTTGCCTTTGCATTTGTTAATTTTCAATACAGCTCATGTTCCTACAGCATTGTTATGGCAAAAAGCACCTCTCATGTGGATACATTCAAGGGTGTCTCCTAAATGTAATATCTTGCCATTTTATGTGGCAGTAGCTCATAAGATAATGCTTGGTAGAAAGCAAGCACTGACTTATTTTGGTAAGGAGCCAGATGTTATCATTCAGCCTTTTACTTTAGAGAAAGATTCCCGGTTAAAACAGCATAGTACAGATTGCTTGCTTGCTCACATAGGGTTTCAGGGAATTATAGATAATCATTATCCTCAGGATAAACTGATAAAATTCTTAAATGTGCATGAAGTGATATTTCCTAACATGTCTTCTTTACAGCCTTTGAGTAATGCCCTTGTGGTATTTACTGATGGTTCTTCTAAAGGATGAGCTGGATATCTTAAGAATAATCAACAGGTAGTCATAGAGACTCCTGGTCTCTCAGCACAGTTAGCCGAATTAACGGCAGTATTAAATGTTTCAGGCTGTGACTGATATTTTCAATCTTTTCACTGATAGCCTATACATGCCCCAGTCAGTTCCTTTATTAGAAACTTGTAGTACATTTAATTTTAATACTACAGCAGGATTCTTATTTTCACAATTGCAAAATGTCATTCTTGCACGGAAAAAAATCAGTTTTATATTGGTCTTCCTGGACCATTGGCTGAACGTAATAATTGTATTGACAGAGCTCTTGTAGGAGAAGTCTTAGTTTCAGATGCTGTTGTACTAGCTAAACGGGATCATAATAAATTCCATCTTTCTAGCCATACCTTAAGACTTAAACATAAAATTTCCAAAGAACAAGGAAGAATTATTGTAAAACAATGCCCTAGTTGTGTTATTTTGTCTCCAGTTCCACATATAGGGGTAAATCCAAGAGGCCTTATGCCCAATCATATTTGGCAGATGGATATAACTCATTATGCAGAATTCGGAAACTTAAATATATACATGTTTGTATTGATGCTTGTTCAGGATTTATATTTGCTTCCCTGCATACAGGAGAGGCCTCTAGAAATGTAATTGATCATTGTTTACAAGCCTTTAATGTTATGGGCTTACCTAAAGTCATTAAGATGGAAAATGGGCCAGCTTACTCTGGCAAAAATTTTGTGGTGTCATTTTGTGAAAATTTTGGCATCAAACATAAAACTGGACTTCCCTATAACCCAATGGGATAAGGGATTGTTGAATGTGCACACCGCACTCTTAAAAATTGGCTTTTGAAAACTAAAGGAGGGAATTTGTATCCTCCTAGATCTCCAAAGGCACACCTTGCTTTTGTGTTATTTGTTTTGAACATTTTGCAGACTGACATCAAAGGTCAGTCTGCTGCAGACCGACATTGGCATACTAATACTTCAAGTTCGTATGCCATGGTGAGGTGGAGAGATCCACTCACTAATACTTGGCATGGTCCAGACCCGGTTTAGGTTTGGGGCAGAGGGTCCATGTGTATTTTTTCTCAGAAAGAGAATGAAGCTTGTTGGCTTCCTGAAAGATTAATATGCCAGGTGGACTCAAATCCACAGCCTTCTTAGTAAATGTGTTTAAATGTACTACTGAAAAGTCTTTTTTCTTTTTCTTTTGTTTTTGAGCTGACAGCTCTTTCTGTCACTCTGGAAATGCCTGCTTGATCTGGAAAATTTTGTTTTCTCCTGAAGCTAAATAAACAATTTGAATTCACTTGCTCATGCCTGGAGCAAAAGTAAAGTCACTCCTATAGCACTTAGCTGTTTCAGGCTGGTGAAATCCCAAAGTACTAGCCTGAATTTACTGCTTTGCACTTAAATTGAGGCTTATTCTCAGCAAAGGTTCCCAGAATCAGAGCTGATATTTTGCAGCTCAATCAGGTGCCTACACTTATCTCCAATACAGTGGCTTGTGGCTTTAAGATAACTTCAGAGAAGGTAGTTTTAAAAAGACTGTGGCAGTTTGTGGACTTTGCAGGCAATAAAGGTATGTCTTGGTATTGGGTGCACAGAAGAAGGTGCATTTTGAAAACCTGTGTTCTACGGGCTACGTCTCTGGCAAAGAAATCAACCTAAGACAGAGGCATGTGCTGAGTGGCTGTGTTTTTGAAAAACATGAAATAAGCCCGTTTTGTAGTATAAACTTGATGTACATGTTCTCAAAGATGGGTCAGATATTTTGCCAGCAGATATTATACCGCAGATGATATTCACCCAGGCACTGTAAAAATTCCCTGTGCAAAACCATGATGTTTGATTATGTCTTTGTTCTGCAATGTTTTAAAATAAAAACGGAGGAATTGTTACCTTCCCTCTTCACTTCAGTCATTGGACTTCTGGCAGTCTCTGCTTGGGGGCTAACACCTGGGCACTAAGACAGATGCTCTCTGTTGACTGTTTGTCTTTGAAGAAGCCACCTGAGCACACCCACCTCCTGAGTACACCAGCCAGCCGCCTGAAGATCTTCTGAACCTGGGGACTTTGGCACCTGAACTTTCTTTGTAGTGTAATCTAGAGACTTCTTTTCAGTTTCTCCTGTGACTATAAAAATCCTGGTTTATCCTCAGTAAAGTGGAGCCTTGATTGGGATGCAACTTGGATTTGTGTTTTCTCTTTGCATTTCAAACCCTCTATTTCAGGTCCTTTATTCCCTCCTGGCTGAGAGAACCCAGTTCATTAAACTGCGGGCAGTTTCATCCCAGGTCACATTATGTGGATAGATGGAAGGCCATAAAAGTTTTAGAAATAGCTTCTTCTTTAGGCATTGCACCGATTGTGCATTCATAGTGATTGGAAGTGGCATCTTTGCTATTTTGAGTCCTCTGGATCCTAAGTTCTTGTTTAATGATTCATGTTGTTACCATCTGAAAAATTAATTTTGTTAGTTGGATTTGTGTCTGGAGACATTTCTAAACATACTTCATAGCTGTAAGACTTTGGTTTTTTTTACTGATGCTTTCTTGGGATTTCTCATGTAGACAATAATATAGTGTTCTTTTTTATTTCCAATTTGTCTTTTACTTTTTAATGATTTATTGTTAAGATGAATGGCCACATAAAAGCAGGCATCTGTGCCTTGTCTGGAGTTTAGGAAGTATTATAGTTTGGTTAACAGTGTCTCCACAAAGATTTGTGTGTTGAAGACTTCTTATTTCAGTGAAATATTCAGAAGCTGAGATTTAGAGAAATAATTGGCTAATGAGGGCCCCTGAGCTAAACAATGAACTGATTTGGTTACATAAATTAAAGTTGATGGAGACTACAAGGTAAGGCTTGTAGGTCATTTGAATTGTGCTTTAAAAAATATACTGTGGGACATAGTTTAAAAGATGTCCCCTCTCTTCTGTCCATTGTTTCTTCCTCCTTCTATCTCTTCTCCCCTCCCTCCCAGCCTTCTTCTCTCCTCTCGTTTTCCTGGCTACCCGGAAGAGAGCAACCCTGCTCTTCTGTGTAACATTCCTCACATGACATTGCACCACTTCTCCATGGGCTAGGAACAACATAACTAAGGGACTATGGGGCGAGATCTCCAAAACCATGAACTATAATAAATATACCCTTTTAAAAATGGTTTCTCTCAGATATTCTGGAACAGTGAATAAAATTATCCTACAAAGAACTGGTATTGAATGGTGTTGTTTGATTGTATGATTCAGAAGCATTTGGGACTAACTTTGAAAGGATTTGAAACACATAGATAATTAGGCTGAAAGAAATTTGGGGCTCTATAAACCAAGCTTAATGATGCTGGAGTGAGAAGAGTAGAAGTCCACAGGCATGAGGACAATAGAGAGAGACTACATACCTGACATTCCAAAGGAGACTGGGGTTTCCAGTGGGAATTGAAGCAGAGGCTACCCATGATTCATTCAAAGTACCTTCCTTCACTAAGTCGAAACTCTTATATTTTTGGTTTTAATATTTCAGTGGAAATATAGCATGTTCTACATTTACTGTCTTTCTAGAGCTTTACTACTTTATTCAAGATAAAAAAAAAGTATAGCTGTAGTTATTTCAGTAATGTTTTCTCTTTTCCTTAGCTTTGAGTTCAGCTTGGGTCTTTACTGCTTTTCTGTTTTCTTCTGCTTCCTGTGTGTTTCTTTTGTCCTCAATGTTATTTTATTTTAGTGTCTTTCAAATATTGTAACTGTTTCTGACCTTGCTTGAAGAACTTCAAAATATACAGTGAGAGTAATGTAAAAAAATAATTTAGGTAAAATAACCTGTTTGTGTTATTTATGAGAACAAGGGTTTCATGAAGAAGGCATTCAGAAACATACAACTATTTTATAAGCTAACTTTAAAAATGCCATTTTAAAAGAGCTTGAACCAAAAGTGACCTAAATGAGTGAACAACAGGATTCCCAGAAGGAATAGACTTTTTTTCTTTTTTTGTCTTAAAAAAACCCTAGTGGCAGGTGTCAGAACTTCCCCCTGACTTACTGATCAGGGAGGTTCTAGGGCCTCTCAAATAATTCAGATGTAGTTATGTTACATAGGGATATCAAGCTTAAAGTTACTTAACAGGCTGTTGGCTGAGAAAATTCATCATTGGTTTCACTTATCTTTGGGCCCTGCATATTACAAACCAGCCTGGCAGGCAAGCTATGTCCAGTGGGGTGATACTGGCATTATGATACTGGCATTTATGGGAAGCCAGCTGCTTTCTGATTCCTTGTATTGGAATGAATATACTTCCTGTACTGAGCCAACTCACAACTCTACAACTGGGAAGGTAATGGTCCTTGGCATGGGGAGATGACCTACATGTGTTGTTTTGATACATGGACATGTTTTCAAGCTGCCTTCTAAATATTTATGTTTATGCTCATGGATGACTGTAGCACTCAGTATAGGTATCTAATTCTGCAAAAATTCCATGCATGCATGCATGCATGCACATAGAGAATGGATTTTGAGCACATCTATTCCATCTTCTCCTTAATTTTCTTAGATATTTGACACATACCCTTCCTAATTCCTGGCCCCCTCTCTCTGTCTCTGTCTCTCTCTGTGTGTGTGTGTGTGTTTGTGTGTATGTGTATGTGAGTGTGAGTATGTGTCTTTCTCTCTGTCTCTGTCTTCACTCACTCTGTCCAAACCATTCTGTCCACAGATGAATGGTTACAGAGCCAGCCACTAGAGTTTTGACAATGTACCAGGAACCACACCTCTACAGAAAATAAACTGGTAGCTATAACTGTCAATGAGGCCTTGTATGAGCCTTGGAGATTCTGTCTTTTCCCATGAATGCTAAAATGCTGCCTGTCTTGATGTTGTGCATGCTTTATGAAGGCAGCTATGCTACTTTTAGTTCATGAATACAATGGTTCTGTCAGGTCCCAATATTGTTTTCCTCTTTCCAAAATTGTTTTCCTCTTGTCTTTCAAGATCTCTGGCTCTAACAGTTTTTATGGTCCTTGATCTATGATGGTCACAGAGTCGTGGAGGCAGGGAATAGTATCAGCATCCCATTAAGGGATTTGCCATCTATAAATAACTGTTCACTGCATTTTGATAAATTGAAAGTTTCTGTGTTAAGCCCCAACCATAGGTGAAAGAACTTCTCTGATCAGAATTGAGAGATAAATTCATCAATAAGTATAGAGTTATATATTTGGAAGGCAACTTCATTTTCTATCAATTTAACACAATAAGAGTAATAGGTTTACTCCTCGTATTTATAAACCAGGAATATGTTTTTGACCAGATATGTTTTGTCTATGGAGTAGGCCTTTAATACAATCAGAAAGATTTAGTTATCTCATAATATTCATGCAACTATTATATGAATTGTCAGAACTCACTAGGCCAATCATTATTGTAGCTTGAAGATTTAAGGGCTGGTAAAACAACCAATGACTTTCCTGCCCCAACATCCTATGTAGTACTTTCCAGTACTATACAAGCTAGCTAGCAGATAGACTCTTGGTCAGTTCCAGCTTGACCTATACAACTCCTATGACCAAGGTGTGTGATGGCTTCTACACTGGAGTCTTATCATCAAGTTCTGGTGGGCAACCAAGGCTGCTCTCTATCAACCTTGGGTAAACATAGGAAAAGAATTTTGGGCCAGGTAGTGGTGGCACATGCCTTTAGTCCCAGCACTTGGGAGGCAGGCAGATTTCTGAGTTTGAGGCTAGCCTGGCCTACAGAGTGAGTTCCAGGACAGCCTGGGCTAGACAGGGAAACCCTGTCTCGAAAAACAAACAAAAAGAGTTTAGAAGGAATGGAAGAAAGGGAAGAGTGGTATGGAAGACTGCCACCTAGATAAGGCATTGGAACTTGTCTATTACAGTCAAACAGAGTTGCTGTGTAAACTTGAACAAGACTGGACTCTTCAGCATTCATTCTAGAGGATGTGCTAATGAAACCTCTTTCCTCCCTAAAGAACTCTTATACTTTCCTCAGTGATATATCACTGGTGAGTTGTCTATGTTCCACTTATGCTGATTAATACAGCTCTGACTGCATATACACAGGTGAAATCATGAAAGTAAACTGGAGACCAGTTGAGAAGATCATGGTGTGTTCAGAGGGAGTGAGGACTATAGGGTAATATATACTATGTGTATGTAATGTATGTGTGTACAAAATTGCTAAATTACTAAATGAACATGGGATAATATACAATAAATTCATGGGTTTTAATAGCCATGAATTTAATTAATTTTAAGTATGTTAATGTGTTACTTCTTCAGGATAGTTCCTGAAGAAGTAACACATTAAGAAACAGTCAGGGATTCACTGAAAGAGTCCAGGAAAGTGTGGGTGGAAATGAAATAAATATTCATGTATGGAAGTCTCCAGAAACAATAATAAAACAAATGTTAAAAAGAATGTAAAATTTTTGACTAGCTAATATCTCTTTTGACTACATAAGCAGACAATAACAAATCAACAAGACCACTTGACTCATGGCAGACTCTGTTTCTCTCAGAGGGTATAATTTTTAAAATACTCTAAAATTGCAGATAACGAAATGTAAAGTGAGCCCATTTCAAATAGTACATAGTGACCATGTTCAGTAACATGTTTCCTGGGTTTGATAAAATTTTATTACTTATAGGTTCATTGAGACATGATCCTAGTGTGTTTTTCTGAGGCTGGCCTGGAGGTCACATTGTTTTTACTCTGATCTAGCTTCAAACTTGTGAAAACACTCCTGAGTAGGCATCTTGAAGGCTTAGATTATAGGTGCACCCACTATGCAAGATTAGAAGGACTCTGTATATCATATGCACTCTAAACAAAGCAAAAGAAACATCTGAAAATCAGTTACACTCAGCCACATTCTTCCACTTATAGAAACCTACCTAGCCTTTCTACACACCAGGCTATTCTGGGAGAATTTGGATGACAATGAACAGTTAGGCAAGACAAAGCAGGGATCAGTGCCATAGTTCAGAGCAGAGATGTGTTAACCCACAAGGGGTTAAACCCAGGGAGGTGATGGCCAAGAAGAAACTCAGCAGAGCTCTGTCATTCAGAGGCTTCTGGATTGTGGCAAAGCTGAGGTGGAGTTGTCTTTCACCTGCAGTAGCCTGTCACCTTGAGTGGGTGGAAAGCCATATTATCAAATCAACTCATTTTTATTTTAAATTAGAAAATAAACCCTAATTGACAGATTCCTACTTTTCAATGTTGCCAGCTTAGTTAAATCTGAATCATCTTATCCACTCACTCAATTCGGGGCAAAGATAACACATTCACAGACTAGCTTAGACCACTGGAGTCCTGCTTCTGCCACAGATCATTTTTCTACATATTTCAAACTTAAACAGTGTTCATTTTATTCAAAATGCAAACTTCTAAACTCTTGAGCCCAATGAAAATTTACTCCCATAATCCACCAGTCCACCATTTCTATTCTAGATCATTAAACTGCACACAGCTACCACTCTTATGGAGTCCATTTTCATTCATTGAAGAAGTGGGGATTCTGAAATTCCAGAGGCCCAGGATTATTTACTGCCTGGTGACTTAGATGGTTCTTCTGTGTAGATTTACGAGCTCACTTGTTATGGTGCATGATAAATATGCTTTGTCGGAGCAGCAGTTCCAAGATAACCATCGGGCTGGGAGCCCCCAGAACAATTAAATCACTTCTCATATATTTTAATGACTGTGGGGAACTCATTATATCTGATTTTACTGAAAATGCGTAAATAGATACGAGCCTCACATTCCAACTTCATCTTTCCTAAGAGTCTAAACAATGTCTATGCTTACTCGTTGTGGTTTTTAACCATCATTTTAAATTTCTGTAGCACAATGTCTGAATTATTAGATTTGCTTATTTCACTGAACTGTGGCAAAATGATAAAGGACAAAGTGGCAATTAAAAACTGAAGCTTTTCCATATTAAATTTACAAGAATCCACAAAATATATTTATTCTACTCTGATATTCTAAAGGAAAACCCAGACTATGCTTTAGAATTGCAAAAGGCATGGATATTTAATAAGTAACACCACAGTATAAAAATTTCAAAATGCTTTACAGATCTTAAAGCTGTGTTTGACTAGCACTCTCTGTGTAGGAATAAAGAGACTCATGAGTTTTATATGAAGGCGACTATCTGATTTATTCAATGAATAAATATACTCAAATTATTTACTTTTTAATAGAATAAACCCTGCTTTAAAAATGCACAACATACGTTTTCTGCAGCTATAGTGCACTTTTGATAATAACAAATGTAGGAGAGCAGTGGGATTTGGCAAAGGGTACAGGAGTCACAGCAGATTAACAGTCTCATCAATAACAATCTGAGGTTCACTGCTTTGTCTTTCTTCAATATGACAAATGACCCACCACCTAACAATCTACAAATAATAAGAGAACAAATAAATCACAAGTAGAGGAAACTGCCATTTTGTCAAGTTGTTTTTTTATGATAAAATGTTGTTTAATGCAAAATTCAAACTGGACTCCAGGGTCTGTTTCCTTTAGAGAAAGAAAGACAAAGAGAGAGAAAAAGAGAGAGGGAGAAGAAGAGGGAGAGAGAAAAGGAGAGAGAAAGAAAGAGAGAGAGAGAGAAAGAGAGAGAGAAAGAGAGAGAGAGCATGAAGAAGTTGGGTGAGTAGAAATATGGAGGAAGATCTATGAAAACTTGGGGTGAGAGTATATATGATCAAAATACACTGAACAAAATTCTCAAGAATTAATAAAACCATTATTAATATTAGGGATAAAACTTCTTATATTAAAATTGAAGTCATTAGAAAACTAAAATATTAAAAATATTAGAAGATTGGATTTTGGTTACTCTATAAATTTGATGACAGCAACTTTAGTGGCATTCGCCATCTGTTCCTTTATTTTGAAAAATTCTTTTCTTTCACCATTAGTACTTCCCAGGTAAAACAATTGGATGTTGTTATATTGAATTTGGCCATTTATATATTGAAAACAAGACTTGTTTAAATGACTTTGGAGTATTTTTGATGTACCAGTGAAATCTCAGAAAACAAGCAATATGTGATTCTGAGTATAAACCTAAAACAATTTAAAATTGATTTATAATATGTATAATAATCTATAATTATACAATATGTTGCATTTGAGAATGAGACCTCCAAAATTATGTGATTAGGAGAAATCATTAAAATGTATAGCTTGGATTCAGGCAAGACCATCTGGGAGGCACAGACCCCAGAAGGGGCAGGTCAACTGGGACAGGATACTTTCTACATCCATCTACACCTAGGAGGAACAAAATCCAACACCCCTTCATGATAAAAGTCTTGGAAAGAACAGGATTTCAAGACCCATAACTAAACATAAACTATACCTAAACATAGAAAAGCAATACACATCAAATCAGTAGCCAACATCAAACTAAATGGAGAGAAATTTGAAGCAATCCCACTAAAATCAGGGACTAGACAAGGCTGCCCACTCTCTCCTTACTTATTCAATATTGAATTTGAAATCCTAGCCAGAGCAATTAGACAACAAAAGGAGATAAAAGGGATACTAGTTAGAAAGGAAAAAGTCAAAATATCACTATTTGCTGATGATATGATAGTATACTTGAATGATCCCAAAAATTCCACCAGAGAGCTCCTAAACCTGATAAACAACTTCAGCAAAGTAACTGGATATAAAATTAACTCAATCAAATCAGTGACCTTCCTCTACACAAATGATAAACAGGATGAGAAAGAAATTAGGGAAACAACACCCCTTAACAATAATCACAAATAATATAAAAAACCTTGATGTGACTATAACCAACCAAGTAAAAAGTCTGTATGATAAGAACTTCAAGTCTCTGAAGAAGGAAATCAAAGATCTCAGAAGATGGAAAGATCTCCCATGCTCATGTATTGGCAGGATTAATATAGTAAAAGTGGCCATCTTGCTGAAAGCAATCTACAGATTCAATGCAATCCCAATGAAAATTCCCACTCAATTCTTCACAGACTCGAAAGAGCAATTTGCAAATTCATCTGGAATAACAAAAAACCTAGGATAGCAAAAACTATTCTCAACAATAAAAGAACCTCTGGTGGAATCACCATCCCGAACCTTAAGTTAGTTGTACTACAGAGCAATTGTGATAAAAACTGCATGGTATTGGTACAGTGACAGGCACGTGGATCAATGGGCTAGAATTGAAGACCCAGAAATAAACCCACACATCTATGGTCACTTGATCTTTCACAAAGGAGCAGATACCATTCAGTGGAAAAAAAATAGCATTTTCAACAAGTTGCTGGCTCAACTGGTGACCAAAATACAGATGATTGCAAATCGATCCATTCCTACCAACTTATACAAAGCTCAAGTCTAAGTGGATCATGGACCTCCACATCAAGCCAGATACACAGAAACTAGCACATGGGCACATGGGCACAGGGGAACATTTCCTGAACAGAATACTAATAGCTTATGCTCTAATATCAAGAATTGACAAATGGGACCTCATAAAATTACAAAGCTTCTGTAAGGCAAAAGACACTGTCAATAGGACAAAATGGCAACCAACAAATTGGGAAAAGATCTTGACCAATCCTATATTGGTTAAAGGGCTAATATCCAATGTATACAAAGAACTCAAGAAGTTAGACTCCAGAGAAACAAATAACCCTATTAAAAATCAGGTACAGAAGCTATTGACGCCAATAGCTTCTGCTCTAAGATCAAGAATTGACAAATGGGACCTCATAAAGTTGCAAAGCTTC
>NW_022196899.1:33418551-33427717 GCF_008632895.1 Mastomys coucha | reverse complement strand
GTTTTTTGGAGGGGAAACTGGGAAATGAGAAATTTGCATGTAAATAAAGAAAATATCTAAAATAAAAATAAAAAATAAAAAAAAAATCAGGTACAGAGCTAAACAAAGAATTCTTAACTGATGAATTCCAAATGGCTGAGAAGCACCTAAAGAAATGTTCAACATCCTTAGTCATCAGGGAATGCAAATCAAAATGGACCTGAGATTCCATCTCACACCAATCAGAATGTCTAGAATAAAAAACTCAGGTGATTGCAGATGCTGGAAAGGTTGTGAAGAAATAGGAACACTCCTTCATTGCTGGTGGGACTGCAAGCTGGTACAACCACCATGGAAATCAGTTTAGTGGTTCTTCCAGAAAATGGACATAGTACTACCAGAGGACCTAGCTATTCCACTCCTGGGCATATCCCGAGAAGATGCTCCAACATATAATAAGGACACATGCTCCACTATGTTCATAGCAGCCTTATTTATAATCGCCAGGAAACTGGAAACAACCCAGATGTCCCTAACAGCAGAATGAATACAGAAAATGTGGTACATCTACACAATGGAGTACTACTCAGCTATTAAAAACAATGAATTTATGAAATTCTTAGGGAATGGATGCATCTGGAGAATATCATCCTGGGTGAGGTAACACAGTCAGAAAATAATATACTTGATAAGCACTCTCTGATAAGTGGATATTAGCCCAGAAGATCGGAATACACAAAGTATAATTCACTGACCACAAGAAACTCAAGATGGAAGTTCAAAGTGTGAATACTTTGTTCCTTCTTAAAAGGGGGAACAAAATACCTACGGAAGGAGTTGCAGAGGCAAATTATGGAGCAGAGATTGAAGGAAGGACAATCCAGAGATTGTTCTACCTGGGAATACTTCCTATATTCAATCATCAAATACAAACACTCTTGTGGATGTCAACAAGTGTTGGCTGAAAGGAGCCTGATATAGCTGTCTCCTAAGAGGCTCTGACACTACCTGACTAATGAAGAAGTACATTCTTACAGCCATCCATTGGACTGAGTGCAGGGATCCCAATGAAGGAGCTAGAGAAAGGACTCAAGGAGCTGAAGGATTTGCAGCCTCTTAGGACGAACAACAATATGAATTAACTAGTACCCTCAGAGATCCCAGGGACTAAACCACCAACCAAAGTGTATACATGGTGGAATTAATGGCTCCAGCAACATGTGTATAGTAGAGGAAGGCCAAGTCTTTCATCAATGGGAAGAGAGGCCCTTGGCCCTGTGAAGGTTCTATGTCCCAGTGTAAGAGAATGCCAGAGCCAGTAAGCAGGAGAGGGTATGGTGATGAGCAGGAGTAGGGGGGAGGGAACATTGGTTTGTTTTGGGGTTTGGTTTTGTTTTTTTTATTTTCATTTCGTTTTATTTTTTTTAACTTTTTTCAGAGGTGAAACTGGGGAAGGATATATTGTATGACATGTAAATAAAGAAAATATCTAATTATAAAAAGACTGGCAGAAAGCTCTTGGGAATACATGTTCAAATCACAAAACCTACATGAGTCTACAAGGATCCTCTCTACATATACTAGGAACATGTAAACTAGTGAGTCTCCGAATATTTTGCCTGTGTTAGGGCTCTTTTACTTTCCATTAGCTTAGCTTGTCCAACTTTAATATAATTGTTTTCATTTTATCTTACTGTATTTTACTTTGATACATTATGTTGTTATCTCTAAGAAATCTGTTCTAATGATGAAAAGAATTGGACTGAACCCAGATGTGTGGGAGGAGGGGTATGTGTGTGTGTGTGTGTGTGTGTGTGTGTGTGTGTGTGTGTATAGGTTGGAGAGGTTCTGAAAGTAGAAGAAGGGAAAACCATCAGAATGTATTGTATGAGAAAAGAAACTATATTTAATAAAAGGAAGGAGAAAGAAAATATAATGATTAATCTGTAAAAAGGGAAAAAGATGTAGTTTAAACTTCAAACTTTAAATAATATCAAAAAACAGAATCATATTTTATATTTATTACAATGGCTTTTATAGTGAAGTTGTAGATGATAGAACTAATTAATTTAAAGAATGTATATTATACTTTATTATGAATCTGACATAAGCAGTCATTATGATGGGAAATATAATATACAAATCTTCAATACTGTTTGACCTCCCTGTGGATGAAGCTTTCCGGGTGTATTCAGTAAAGCACATTCATTTTTAAAGTCTCTTCTGATATTTGTATCTTGTTCTCTAAGGTTCACAGTGTTAATGAAGCTGAATTTTCAAGTATACCTTTTATAGGTTAAAAAAGAATTAGGTATTGAGAATATTGGAATGAATATGCATTTCACAAAATTTTGTAAATAATTCCTCCTCTTCTTAAACAGATGTTATTACTGATATCTATCATCTATCTATCTATCTATTTATCTATCTATCTATCATCTATCAATCACATATTTTTTTTGAAAATCTGTTATTTAATAAACATACCTATGGTTCAACTATTGTTAAAAGAATAGGTTTTTAAAGACAAAAGATTGAAGGACATGAAATGCACTTGTCTGTTTGTCAGTTATAGAATGAGCCTTTAAATCCTGACATCACACTGGCCTGTCACCCTGACTACCAAAGCATCCTGACTTCAGTGGTTGGTTTACCAACTGCAGTCTTCAGTTTGGTATTTCTTGCCTAGAAAGAAAGTCATAATTCTCATCCATTGTTTCTCGATTTCAGGCTCCACTGTAAAGGTATGTACATAATAACTAATTTGACTCTTATGATAGACTAATAGAATCAGGAAGTCTTCTGTCTTGGTTTTCCAGTTCTGGTAAACTAGTTTTTAACTTGGCAGTGGCTTCATGAAAAGTTGCTTATTAGCAATATTCAGTACCATTCCTCTAAAGAAACAAATTATCAAGTAAGGAGAGGGATATTTTAAGCTTCCAGGAGAATGCTTTGTATAAGTCTTCAAAAAACACCTATTCTGTACATGAGAGAGGAATATTTTCTAGACTAATTGTTTGTACCCACTATGAACACAAACTTTTCTTGGAAACTGGTCAGACTTCAACCTAAATCCTATGAACTCTCTGGTTTTCATCAAATTGTTATTTTTTCCTAGATAAGTTGTTTTAAAAGTTTTAAATATTTTAATATACATTCAGATAAAAATGAATCATTTTCCACATATGTTCATTTACTATTAATTATGAATGTTATGAAACTGAATTGATATATTTGTAATATATCTTTACATTATTGTTTGGGGTGTGTGATGATAAGCATTGGTTGCTGTTCCTCCTGACTCCTTGAATTTCATGGGTCTTAAATGCTTTCTATGTAAAAGCTGGTGTATCTCTACATATCTTTGAAAGATATATGTTTTGGACAGCATGATATTCACTTAACATATTTTAGTATTCAAATTGAATATGCATAGTAGAGTAACGAACCACCAAGAAAGTAGCTATCAATCTGTCTATTGATCTATCGTCTATCGGTCTCTATGTTCTAACTCTCACCTATATAAATTTCATATACATAAGTATGGTTGTGAAAATATGTTATTCCTTACAAAGACTTTCAGTTCAACAATTTCTGGAAAAAAAGCTGAAGCCACTAAGTATAAGGGAAGGAAATGCATGTGTCATTTTCTCAGATGGCCTGAGCCACAGACTAATGACATCACAATCGTCCTTCAGCCTGACTACTACAGAGGCCTCAGATTTCAGTAGTTTGTCTACCAAATGCAGTCACCAGTTTGGTGTTCAGAAATCAGAAGGCAAAATAAAATTTCAAGTTTATTGAACGTGTCTCCTTTCCAGGATTCACGGTAAAGGTATTTTTATAAATAATTTGCTTCTAATGATAGACTAAATGTATCAGGATGTGTTTTTTCCTGATTCCTTGAGATCATATGAGTAAATTCTCAATTTAGCAGTGTTTCCTTGAAAAGGTATTATTGTAGGAATGTTCAGTACCATTTTTCTATAGAAACAACATTATTATGTGAGGAGACTTATGCTTTGAGCATACAGGAGAACAGTTTCTGTAAATCTTAAAAAAAAATTCTGTCCAAGTTATGGGAGAGTATTTTTATGTGCAAGCCAATTGGTTTAAGCACCATGACTACAATGCATAAAAAGCATTCTAAAATCAACTTTTCAATTTTTACTGTTTTTCACATTAGCATACCATTTATGTTAAAAGTTACATTTATCTTTTAATATCACATTTATTTTGAATTTCATACTTGTATACCTCACATTAACTGTTATTGTAAATGTTGCTATAATATTCCTCAGATCTTCTCTTTCTACTTTATTTACAGTTATTTTAATATCATGAACTCTTTAAAATTTAGTATGAACATTGGTCTTATAACTTATCTACTGAATATTTATTCTGTTAGGTGGAGACCTGGAATAGGAATATCTTAAATTTTCTATATGGAAACCCCTGAGAAGGAAGACATGCAAGAACTACATCGAACCTTGCTGTGCCAAGGCCCTGTGGAACTCACAAGAGGCAAGAAAAAGAAAAAAAGACATCTATCCTTATGTAATGATGTTTTGGTTGTGTCTAGTAACCTGTGAGTATGTGCAAAGAGCATTTCTTACTATGAGAACTATACTTTAATTGGCCCTTTTTGGACAATAATAAAATAATAAAATATAATAATAAAATAATAAAATATGTTCGTTTACTTTAAAAATAAAGATTATACTTCATTACTTCACGATTGTCACTTCTTATTCTTTTATCATGGATGAGGTTTGCTGGACACTCCCCTATACATTTCTCAATTTGTTTTGACAAAAGTTTTAGACACATTTTTTAAAAATGAATTATTTAAGGTGCTTATCCTGCTATTTCAATTTGGGGAAAGAATATCAACAAACTTGAAAAGGCGGCAGATGTGCAAGCACATGCCAGTGATTCTAGCATTGTTAAAGCTGACTTATGAGTATTGATATGGACTATACAGCGAGACATGCTCTCAAAAGAAAATATTTAACATGAGAATCAGGTGACCTCTTGCTTGTTGTTTCCAGATAGACTGTTGCAGCAAGAGAGGGGAGGGAATCCCTGATTATGATCCTTGCACACAAATGGCAACATATGTAAGCCTGGTGACCTCATAGATTCCAAATCAGTAGAAGGGATGAGAAGCAGCTCCTATCTCTGCACAAATCAAGGAAAACTGCAGGCACTAGGTCTTGTTTGGTGATTCTGCACATACTAGAGAAAACTGCTGTGGTTGAATGAAGCTGTATACATGGTTGCATTGTAACTCATGACCGCAGAGGAGTTTTCTGGGACCACATCACACATAATCTCTGCTGGCCGTGATCGTAGCTTTCATATTATTCTAGAAGGTATGAAGTTGGTACTGACATTATCCAGTAAATGATTCAAGGTATGTTCTCATAAGCTCGTAAATGGTTTTAAAGACAGACGTCAATAATTTAGTTTATTCAGCTTGGGGGAATAAACTTTCTGGTCATCCTTAAATAATATTCCTGAATATCCACTTCAAAAACTGTGAGAAAATGAAATGTTCAGAAGAGAATTCTTCTATACAATGTAGATAGAACCAATGTTGTAAATTTGGCTTTCAACCCTGATCATTTACCATAAGCTTCCAGCATAGAAAATGGTAGTGTTTGAGTGATGCAGGCTCCAAATAAGTGAATGGCCTGGCTGTGTATCACTCTGTCATCTGATTTGTCATTTCTACTGAACTCATCTTCAGTCCACACTTGGAAATACATTTATTTAGAAGATAGTAATCAACAGCCAGGAGGTGTGTCTGGGGTCCTCTAGCACATGCTTGTGGACCGGGCATTGGGGTAGTTCTGGGACTGGCGAAGGAGGGTCGGTTTGGTCTGTCTTGGGACCGCCTCCGTTTTTCCCCCCTCCCTTCTCAGCCTCTGCCTGCCCCTCCAACTACAGCTGCCTGCCCTAGTAGCAGCTCCCAGGCATCTTCCTCTTTCCTGTCTGGCCCCTCTAAGTAACTGACTCATTTGAATTAAAAATGTATATATACTGATAGTGTGCCTTTTAAGTGTAGTTGGTGTTAGTAAGTGAAATTCTCTTTGATATTTGATAGTAAAGGAAACTAAACTGAATGGTTTTCTTAAAAGACCATATATTTGTTCCACTTCTGCTGTGTAGTGATAAGTAAAAAAATTTTGAGATCTATATTTATATTACATAAAGAACATTATTAGTTTCTTAAGAGATGATTGTCATTGTTTTCATTTTGAAGGAATATTATCTAATATCAGACATATTAGAATTAGAGGTTTTGGGTTTATGCATTTCTTCTGAATTTTGGCACATATATGTGCATATATGTATATATATGTATATGTATTTGTACGGTTAGGTGTTTTCAGATGGAAAGAAAATATAAGAACAAATGTTTCATATGATTGAGACATATGTTTTTATGTTTGTGTGTGTGTGTAATATTTATCCTTTAGTAAATATTACATAATATGCTTGTATTTTGACTGTTACATGTTACATTACAAAGTGTGGGGAATCTTTCTCTGTATTATCATATTAAGTATCAAACTAATGGAGATATTTGATTCTCTTTCTAGGAATAAAAAAAAATTTAAGATAAAATGTATCATCCCACTGTATTACCTGTGGGCCGTAGATGATGTGGACCTAGTAGAGAACAACAAAGCCTATATTTACAAGACTCTTTACCTCTTTTGGCCCACCGGAAATATTGTGGCCACCTTTCGGTAAGAGCTACAATTTGGACCTGTATTCACAGTAGGATAGCTATAGAAATTGTGGGGCATCTTAATGCTTCATAATCCACAGGTTAAACCAATTACCCAGAATGTTTGCAAAATAAGAATCCAATTTAGTCTGATTGTATACAGGTTGCCAACGTCAATGTTTGCCTTCTATGATGACAACAGTTTGTCTATACTTTTCATAACATACATTTCACATGTATGTATATGCCTTAGTTTTTGATTTGAGATATTCATCAGGTCTCCACAAGATTCTTGGGGCAGAATGGAGGTACATTATCTTCTAAGTAAGTAGGATGTGGCCAAAACAAGGACTTACCATATCCTCCACTTTCTTTTCCCCATAATGTATGGTATTATCTAGGTTTTGAAAACACACAAATTGATTTCTCTCTAGTAGTACTGCATAGTATACCTAAATTTGACCAATACCTCCAGTACTCGCCACTTAATTTACATAAAAATGGTATTTAATTGAACAGATAAAAATAGTTACTCATATAATGCTCAGGTATTTGAGTGTCTGTGTATCACTGGTGTTTAATGGTCAACTGATAAGGATAAAGGCCAATGAATAATGTTCCATTGGATCCACAGATGATAGACACACATACTAGCTCATTTTGATATGCACAATGGCTCTTCTTAGCCTTCCTCAGCTCCTACCCTTCTTTCAATCCCAGGTCAACACTTCTGAATCTGCCCTCAACTTTGTCTGCTTAGTTAACTTAGTCCTAACTCAGCACCCTAAATCTACCCTCATCTTATTTATTTTTCCAGTCTCCTGTCTGCCACCCCAGGCCAGTTGGGGAAGCAGACAAAGGCCAATACACCTTAGATCTCACATGGCTGGTGACTCTTTCTCCCTCTGTAGCATGGTGAATCTTTTTCTCCTCCCTGGATGTGCTAGCCTTCCTGTAGTAAAACTGGAAGTCCTGCTTATTTCACCTAGCCAATTGGTCATTAGAATCTTTATTGATTGATTAAGATCGAACTGGAGAAAAGGACCTTCAGTGTTCACATGCAGATTCCTGATCAAAGCGTCAAAACCAGCCCCATACATATCACCATGTACCTATAAGGTTCCCTGCTATGTCACTTTTTATTATTTCCTACTATGACACTTTTAGTATTATGTGATGTGAAGTAATGTGATGTGATGTGTGTGTGTGTGTGTGTGTGTGTGTAGGTTGAGGTGTACAGGCATAATTCACCATTCTGATAAAAATGGTTGTAGGCAGAGAATAAAGTGGGTGAGCAGTTAATGGTAGAAACCTGAATGTGCCAGTATTTGAGCAAGAATCAGCCCATAGTTCCTTAGGAAGTCAACTTGAGTTATAAATGTTAGAACCATGAAAAAGGGAAAAGAATATTCTGTGAATGAAAGATCTTTGTGGCATACATAATTATTTTCAGAAAGTAGTAGCAAGGTACACATTAGCTTTGGAAAACCTGTACCTGACATAGGGTTGTGAGCATGGGGAAGAGGAATATTGCATGGGTAAGGGTTGCTTTTTAGATCAGAAAATCGTTGATCAACAAGAAATGTTGATGACTATAAGACACTGTGAAAGTATCAAATATGAATTAGCTTTAACTCATTCAACATATAATTTGCAGTTACAAAATGTTAGTGTTGGGAATTCATCTTCAGTCCATCTATAATTAGAGTATTACATGCTACAGTGGAATAGTGGTGGGTTTATTATTATTTGTGCTACAGGAGTGATGTGATGACTCACACAGATGAAGCACTAGTTTCTAGGACCTCCTGTTTTGTATGACAATTCACTCAAGGCAATAATATTTTTTCTTAAAAGCTATTCTCTCTGAGTTATTTGTTCTAACTAAAGGTTGTGTACCTTACCTGTGGTTTAGTGTGAATAATGATCCCTTTCTATATGAACATGGCTTCACACTAAGAAGATGCTGTCTTAATTATCCTTTTATATATATAAACTAAAGCTAGGAGTAATTGTTGGCCCACCCATAGTCACATAGCTCTTGGAACATAGTCAATTCTTGACATTCCCAACTAGCTTTCACACTATATTCAACTTCCTGTCATACAAGGGTTCCAGTGAAACAAGTCATTCAGAAAGGCAGTCGAGTGGAGAATACCATCTGCAGCTACACTCTCATGAGGGCCTTTGATTTATAATAATTTTTATGAGCAATAATCCTAAAAGTCTTAGCATTATAAAGACTTATCTTGTTTTTCACTTTTAACATTATAGTTCGAAAGAACAAAAAGAACGATGGTATTACTATCTCACAAGGTATGTTACTTGTGATTATATTTTAATTCCATACAGATAGGAAAATTGCAGTTTGTGATTCATTTCTTTCTTTTTTTTAATTTTAGATATTTTCTTTATTTACATGCAAATTTCTCCATTCCCAGTTTCCCC
>NW_022196899.1:33402403-33418502 GCF_008632895.1 Mastomys coucha | reverse complement strand
TCAAACCTTCAAAGAAGACCTAATACCAATACTCCTCAAACTATTCAACAAAATAGAAACTGATGGCATTCTACCCTGTTCGGTCTATGAAGCCACAATTACTCTTATACCTAAACCACACAAAGACCTAACAAAGAAAGAAAACTTCAGACCAATTTCCCTTATGAATATCAATGCAAAAATACTCAATAAAATTCTTGCAAACCGAATCAAAGAACACATCAAAAAGATCATCCACCATGATCAAGTAGGCTTCATCCCAGGGATGCAGGGATGGTTCAATATATGGAAATCCATCAAAGTAATTCACTACATAAACAAACTCAAGGACAAAAACCATATGATCATCTCACTAGATGCTGATTCATTTCTTTCTTAAAAATATATTTTGTAGAATGTCTCCAAATATGTTGTTGATTAGATGGTCACTGGATAGTGCCTTGGATTCTCCTGCCTATCGCATATTTAATTTAATTTTGAGGAAGTTCTGCATTAATTATCTCCTCATTATATTGAAATAAACAGTCCTCTCCTGTCTTACTTGAAATTGCACTCCATAGATGTTACCCTGCCATGTCCATTGAAACCTTCTACTACTTCCTCCTGTGAGGTCAAGCAGATTTTTGCCTTTTCCCTGTGAATTAGTCACAGAACTTTCTCAGGAGCCACAGAATTTATGGACTGTCTCTAAATATTAAGGGAATTTACTGTAATGACTTATGGTCTGTAGTCCAACTGACCCAACAATAGGCAGCTGTGACTGTGAAGTCAAAAAATCTCATAGTTGTTCTATCTATGAGCCTAGTTTGTTTCACCCAGTTTTCTGTATGAACTGGGATCCTGAAAAAGTAAATATCAACAGATGTGCTGGCAGTTTGTGCAGGCAGGCAAAGAAGAGTGAGCCTTTCTTCTTCCAATGTCTTTACAGAGGCCTCATCAGAAGGTGTGGCTCAGATTAAAGGTGTGTACCATCACACCTAGATAGGAACCTTGCTTTGTACCTGGCTGACCTTGAACTCAGATCCATTTCCCTCAGTCTCTAGGGATTAATGATATATGTGTTCTACCTTGCCTGGGCCTAAGCTTTTTATGGCTTCTATGCCTCAAGATCTCCATGTTAAGGTCCAGGTCAGAAGCCTGTGTCTTCCAGCCTCAATATCTGGATCACAAGTGTGCCCTCCATTTCTGGATTGTAGTTCATTCCAGATGAAGTCAAGTTGACAACAACCTTACAAACAAAATGTTCTGAGGACTGGCTGTGCTTCCTAGGTCAATATGCTATTACCTGGCCATGCCTTGATTCTGAAACACTTTTAAATATTTCCTAATCCAATAATGCATATTGCTGAACTGATTGTCTTGTGTTTAACTCTAAGATGATACTTATGAAATATTGAGTGACTAGCTTAAAATAAGCTACTAACAAATTAATTTTACTGTATCGTGTGTTTTTATTGCATTTGAGTAGAGTCATTGATGAAGCCAAGAAGGATATCAAGAAGAAATTCTCACTGCCGATATTCACTGATGACATCCCAAGCTGTGACAGTGTATGTGAATACAAATCCAAAACTCGTATTTCAAGTTCATGACTTCCAGAGGGATAGGCAGCTTGTAGGGTAATGGAAGATGGAGACATAGAATAGTGTGGATGGGGAGATAGTAAGAATTTACATATATTGAAAAGCTATATGTGTATAGCATGCACATGTACATGTATAGAAAGGAACATGAAGCTAGAGTGATCCACATGCTAAAGCAACAAAAAAGAAGAAATTTTTATTTATTTTTTATTTTTTGTTTTTTTGAGAGAGGGTTTCTCTGTATAGCCCTGGCTGTCCTGTAACTCACTCTGTAGACCAGGCTGGCCTCAAACTCAGAACTCCGCCTGCCTCTGCCTCCCAAGTGCTGGGATTAAAGGTGTGCACCACCATCACCCGGCAAAATATTTTTTCTTAAATGACTGAAGATTACATCAAGTAGTTGCAACCACGTACATTTCCAAGCCAAGTATTATTATTAGAATTGAAGTATGTTTTCTCGAATTCTTATTGCTTATATATTAATTTATGTGTTATTCAATTATTTTTAAATATTTCTGTCTAATCACAAATGTTATTATATAAGACAACCATAAATAAATCTTAAACAGAGTAAAATATTATCAAGAATTAATTTGCTTTCCAAATCCACATGTTTCATAACTTTGTTTTGCTTTACCTTTGTCCTCTGCTCCTTCAATATGTCTCTGTGCATCCTCAAACCTGCTTTGGAAGGACAACTACATAACCACGGCACTTTATCCTTGTATTTGATTGAATATTATATGTATAGAGATATCTTTTAATGTACTTCCATTTAGAAATCATTTCTATTAACTTACCATTGGTTTGTGTCTATGTGTGTGTGTCTGTGTGTATTTGTGTGAGTATGTGTTTGTGTGTGTGTGTGTGTGTGTGTGTATATGTGTGTGGTCAGACATGTATACAGTGTTTAGGGTAAAACTCATGGCCTAACACACACTACATAGTAGTTTTATCATTGAGTTACACTCATAGCCATTAAATAACTGCCTATTTTCGTATGTTATCTTATTTTTCCATTTTTACTGTTGGGTTTAGTGCAGATCAGAAATTTAACTGTTATGTAGTATGCAGGGCACTGAAGTCCATCCCTACTGTAAAGCAGAATAGAATGTTCCTCAGAGGATCACCCTCTCTCTGACTTTTATAAATGCTAATGGGTAGAAAATGTACCTAGAGTCAATAATCTAATATGTCACTGTTGAAATTGCACCCCACTTACCAAGGTGTGCATAATGATCACCTTACAATTTGGTCTTCATACTTTCTAGGTTATACAAAATGTGACTAAAGGGAAAAGTAATTTCTAACCAGTGGCATAAATTAGGAGAACACTCACTAGCTTGACTGAATAAGATGTGTCCTCAGGACAGAGAAGAACAGAAGAGCAGATCATCCTGTGGGCAGTTGCTCTCTTGCCTCTGCTGCTTGGTTTCAGCTATGGCAAATGCTCAGGATGGTCCATGAGCAATCTCCGTTATGTTTTTCAAGACCATTGTGACTTAGATCTGATTCCTTTGAAGTAAACATTGTTACTGATTTTCACCCACAACTCTAGTGCTTTCATATTTTACCCTGCCATAGTTATTAACAACCTTTTGTGTAGTTCAGAAGATTGCTAATAGATACTTTTTAGCTTTTCTTCCTGTGATGATATGTTTATTTCCCTTTGGACCTTGAAAAGATTCTTTCAGAACATAAAAATTTTCCTCTAAAATTTTCCATCAATTTTTTCTCCATATTCTCTAGTGAGTATTCAGCAATGATCCTTCTTATATTTGTCAATTTTTTGGTGGTTTTCTTTGAGTTTAGGTTTAAAGTTTGGCCTTTTAGATTTGAGAAGTCTTTGAATCATCTATGTATTTTATTACACTTAAGATTTTTTTCTATGGATGAATTAGGAAAGTGTTTTTGCTGTTCTTACTTAAGGATTTCTTTTCCTCCCAATTTTCCCTTTTTTCTCTTATTCTTAGGATTGAACATAGATCTCTCAGACTCTGTTTGTATTTTACAATACATCCATGGTAGGTGATTTTAGAATCATCTTTATTTGATATTTGCATATATGTATAGAAATCCACTGCCAAATCACCTGCATGAATGCCAAGATATCCCCAAACTTCTCCCTAAGTTGCACATGTCTTTTCCTACTCTTGACTTCAAAAACAAATAAATAAAATATTGACTTTTTGAATTAATATTTTATATGGATAACAATTAACTTTACTGTCCTCCTGAGTCAATGCCTATGCGATGGCTGGAGTATGGCATTTTGCTACATGGCTTTAAGTAATCAGTTTTGAAACACATACCTTGTTCGTGATAGCAACATCTCCCTGTTTCACATTTAGTTTCTTAATGTGTAATTTCAATATTTACAGCATTTTTATTTTTATCTGAGGGTATAGTTCCTGTTTTCTAGAATTAATATATTTTTTATATATCTTTGAAACAGTTGTTAAAAATCTATTTTGCCTCAAATATTGATCTTCTCTTCTGAGAATTACTTACATATCCCTGGTTCACCATGAGTCAAGAAATATTTTAACATGTGCAAAAAAATACCAGTTATCTTTCATTTTCATGCCTTCAAAACAGTATTTTTGGAACTATTTTGTTTAAAAAGACTTATATCTTGAAATGTATCTGTTTTATAAACAACATCACCATCAGGAAGAAATGCACATACCTTTGCAATTATTAGTTAGACCTTAATATGTTCAAAATGCTCTGAAAATACCATATTTTACATTGTCAATGAAAATCCTAAATCCTAAGTGAATTATTTCTTTATCTCCTGTGGGTATTTCTATAATAATAGAAAGTTTTACTTTTTAAAAATTTATTATTCTCAATCTCTCTCTCTCTCTCTCTCTCTCTCTCTCTCTCTCCCTCTCCCTCTCCCTCTCCCTCTCCCTCTCCCTCTCACTGTCTCTCTCTTTCTCTCTGTATGTGTGTGTGTATGAGTGAATTCATGCACGTGTGTGTTCATAGTTGCCTTGTTCGAATGTGTCCTTCTAGAATATATGATTTCTGAGACATGAACTACATTTTAATCCAGAAGTGACTAACTCTACATTTTTAGTAATGTCTTCCTTTTTATAGTATAACCACAAGAGCAGAGATGTTCTTACATGTTCTAAGATGTTTTTCTTACTTTTTAGTCTATAGAGAGCAAGATGTAAAATCGGTTATTGTAAGGTGTTCTTGTTCATAAAATTCAAGTAACCTGACATTTTGTGATAGGGCCTTGAATGTATCTTCAGCAGTATACATATATATACACACAATTATTTTCAGGGTAATAGGTTATGCCCAGCTGTTGAAAGACAAATAAAAACTCTGTGAAAGAGATGGCTTATGAAGTGGTTTCATTGGTCTTGGTTCAAGGTAGTTTATGGATAGTGAGGTGTCACTTGTGCTATGTTTCTTATTTAAGGGATTTTTTTCCTAGACACTTACAATGCTTATTGTAGATAGCTGATACTATAGAAACCATCTTCATAAAGATATGTCTATCTACTCACTGTCTTACACTTTGGTAATGTATTAGAATTCCAGTATATCAGTGGTGTCTTCTCAGATTCTAATCATTTGATTTCATGTTGTTTTATTCTTGCTGTCTCTCTAGGTCTCTGCAGCGGATTCTAAATGTGAGACACAATACAGAGCTAATAATACAAGCACCTTGCTTGATGTTGAGAATATTAAGTGATGGAGTAATTCTAAAATATTCATATACAAGCATATTTATTAAAGATAAAAGAACAAACAAAACACACCAGAACATGCACACTTATACCTCCATACACAGAGAATAAAAACAAGAAGGAATGGGAGAAGAGAGGAATCATATACCATAAAGGAAGTGCAAAAAATTTTAATAAAGAGGAAGGAACAAAGGAAGGGAGGGAGGGAGGAGAGAGGGAGGAGGGAGGGAGGGGAAGGGGAGGAGGGAGGGAGGGAAGGAGGAAGGAAAAAAGAAAGAAAGGTCTTGTTGTCTCTAAAATTGGCATACTTTAACCCTGGATATGGAATTGGAACTAGAATATTCCTAGTTCTAATACCTTTACAGATTTCAGTACTGTGTATCTGTACACCATCTAACTATATACAAAGCATGATGTGAAGAGAATACTCACTCATTTTTGTTTGTTTTCTTTTTCTGTAATTGCAGCTGCCAATTATCCTGATTTTTCTAGAACTCTGTACATTCTGTGCATGAAAGGAAGGGTGTAAATGATGGAAGTCTAGATGGGGAGGAAGCAAAGGGTTGTGCTCTATTTAAACCACTCTCCCTGCCTGTCCACCACCATAATGAAAGAAAATCAGGATGCTGAGCTCCTGTACCCATGGCTACCCAGTCTTCCTTTATCATACACAACCTGTTATAGTTATGTTTGAATACCAATCACATATTGTAATAAATAGACTGACAGTCTTCCAGAGTTATCTCAAGGGAAGAAAACAAGATGTTTATTCTCTATTAGAGTTGTCATTAAAGAGGGTACATTATAAGTAATGATTAGACACTAACTCATTTTGTAATCATGAACTTAAAAGTTATTTTATATCATTCTTCTCTGTACTTTTCATAGCCTTTATATGTAACAACAACAAGCACCGAGACTGTGAATGATACTATCAACAAGTTACTACCAATGATAAGAATGCCTGTAATTTTTTTTAAGTTTGATTTAAAACTGAATTTTATTTTTGAGATACACATATGTACCAATGTGTAAACATATAAATAATACAGGTGTAACTTAATCATGGTAAATTTACAAATCATATTTTACAATCTTCTCCTTTTGGAACTGAAGGCATATAAGAATTAATAATAGGATTCAGAAGCATTTTCCTTGAATTTCTTGTCTAGACTTCCATATAAAGGAAACACATAGCCCAATGGTATTAAGCTATACTTTTTCTATCACTAGACAATAAAGATACACTGTAATAAAGTGAGGTTAATTGGTCATGTGCACACACCTGATTTAAAGTATGCCAATTTTAGAGGCAAAACCTTTCTTTGTTTCTTTTTTCCTTCTTCCCTCCTCCCTCCCTCCCTTCCTTTGTTCCTTCCTTCCTTCCTCTTTACTAAAATTTTTTACACTTCCTTTATGGTATATGATTCCTCTCTTCTCCCATTCCTTCTTGTTTTCATTCTCTGTGTATGGAGGTATAAGTGTGAATGTTCTGGTGTGTGTTTTGTTTGTTCTGTTACCTTTAATAAATATGTTTGTATATTTCTAGCTATATTCTTTCTCTCTACATATCTATATATTTGGTCTTTCTGTTTATAAATGTGTACCTATGTAATTCTCTCCCTCTCTTTCTCTCTCTCACTTTGTGTGTGTTTCTGTTTCTCTGTATTGTGTATGTCCCTCTATCACTTTCTATTTTTATGGTGACTCTCTGAATGTCAGTCTGTTTCTCTGTCTCTGTCACTCTTCCTTTCCCTTTCTGTATCACTCATTAGTCTCCTTGTATGTTTGGGTGGGTGGAGGTTTGAGTGTCTGCTTGAATGGACTTTTGTCCTGTAGTGTAATACTTAAGAACTCTATGGGGCAATTTCTTGGTTGTAATCATGAATCAACAAGAAAGTACAATTAACAATAACTCAAAGTAGAGCATATCATCATTTCAGTCACTTCTGGAGGTTGCTAACTATTTCAACAGAGTGTTTTATCTATATGATTGTTTCAAGTGGATCCATAACTCTGCATGCAATAATTATGTTGAGGAACTTCTTTCCAGTATTTGACTTATTTTCCAGGTTAGATGCAACTTCATTCTCTCCACAGACTGGCTATCTCTGAATGAAAGTCAATATTTGTGTGCACTCCTATGCACACTTAAAGACTCTCTGTTTTCATTTTGTTTTGTTTTGTTTTGTCTGTTTTTCTTACTGTTTCCAAGGTAACCATATCTTTCAAATGTTCTTTATCAAGTCATCATGATCACTGTGAGTATATGACTCTGTGGGTGTGTTCATGTCAAATCAACGTTCACTATTTCACTGACAGACTGGAGAGACCTATGGGAGTCATTTTGTAATAATATTGGTCGTGGTTAATGTTGATGGCTGAGTGCCTTTTCTTATTCTACTGTGGATCAGTAGACTAAGGTTCCCTCAGAAAGGAAAGGAAAGTACTTCGGGGTTTTCTCCTGAAATCAGTCCTGATGCCTTGAACCTGTAGTCAGAAGACATGCCATTAATATTAAATTCCTAATAATTTCCCTGCTAGAGAGGTGGAAATTTTAAGTAAAGAAAATCACTAGATTCTTCAAGACCCTACTGTCAGATTATTTGTGATGGTAGGTTCTTTTTGGCTCTCAGAACAGTGAAGATTACCAACTGTGGTTCTGTCTGGGCCATGAGGAAGCTCCAAGAGCACTCCAAGGTAAGTAACAGGGAAATCTAAGGAAGGACTAAATGAGTTCAGTGGTCTATCCCTGAAATCTCAATATTTTCATTCTTTATTTAGTCTTAAATAGAAATACAAATGAAAACAAAATAACTAAACAGTATCTCATTTAATAAATTCATAATTAATAACTTTATTATAGTCTTTAGGAATAAATAATGTCTCATTATGAAAGAATGCTGTCTAACAAATATAATAATAACAGAAACTTCTGTGCTTTCCACTTGAGAAACCTAATTTTCCTGAAAAGAGAAACAAAACAAAACTCTAGATAACTTGTTTTCTGAAGGAAATAAGTGAGAAATATCATTTGGTTATCATTACAGAAAATCCTACTAGCAAAAGAAATTTTCCATTGATCCCCAACACTCATGTGATAGTTCAAAGGTATCCATAATTCCAGTTTCAGGGGATCAGATTTCCTTGGCTGACCTCAGGTATCAGTCCCAATATGGTACCAAGATATACATCAGAGCAAAACAGTTACAAACAGAAACAAGTAAAACTAAAAGGAAAACACATTCAAAGAACCATTCAGTGTCTTTAAGGACTGTGGTCACAAGCCTTTTTTCTTTTGTGTGTGTGTGTGAAGATTTCTCATAAGCAGTAATAAGTTTGGCAACTTTAAAGAATATTCTCTTTGTTTTGGCACATTTGACTCAGG
Source organism: Mastomys coucha (assembly GCF_008632895.1). NCBI lineage: Eukaryota > Metazoa > Chordata > Mammalia > Rodentia > Muridae > Mastomys > Mastomys coucha. The sequence goes on along the minus strand of NW_022196899.1, from coordinate 33,409,821 downwards.
ATTAAAAGCTGGAAAGATGAAGGCGACAGCAGTAGGTTGGATCAAACATCCCCCAAAACTCTACAATGTGGCTGAGGACTTGGAGTGTACATTGTTTTTGTTTGTTTTTGATTTTTTGTTTTAGTAATCACTCCAATTATCCATGAAATATATGATTATAGGAGGGAGGTCCCTCAGTTGGGGACACCAGTCAAGGATTCCAAAAAACCCTGTCCTCATACTGGAAATGGAAATGGACTCTTTATAAATATGGCCATCATCATGAGAGAAAAGAAGGACAGAGACATGCTTGACAGGGCCAATAGAATTATTTATGGAGTGCTAGCCTCCAAACCATATGAAAAGAAAACATATGTAGTGGGAAATATTTAAATTGATTAAAATAAAGCTAGACAAATAAAGTAAGCTTCTTATGATGCAAAAAATTTTATTGCTAATAATATTAAAACAGGCATCTCTTAATACTGTCAAAGTCTGCCACAGCAAAAGTCTGCCATACAAACTGCTCCAATGGCTATAAATAAAGTAATAAATTTAAATGTTACTCCTTGATTTTAGAGTTCTCAGCTTACTCATCTTTACTTTATCCTAATATCCCTGTAAGTCTCCTAATGCTTAGGCTATGCAGTCTACATCGTCCAGAAGAAGAATGAGACATAAAATAGTGCAGTGCATGCAAAATCCCATTGGAAGGGTTGCTCATTCTCTTTATGATGAGTTTCAATTCATATTCTTATTCTCTTCTTATAGGCTATGAGTATCTACACGACATTATAATGACTAACCTTCAAAATACATTCAGTAGAACAAACTCAAGAACTTTCACAGCTTTTCCAGCTTTACCTGGGCTGTTTGTGAAAGACCTAAATTCGGATGCACAGGGGCAATTCATTTTAAAGCCCCGAGACTCAGCTAGGAGCCAGCAACAAAGTGAGTCCTCCACCTTCCCTCAACAACAGTCTCAGTTCCTATCTTAATGTGGCATAAAATATCAATGCATGTTGTCATTTTCTTGCTTGAGGGAGGAGCATTGTAGAAAACAAAACCAAAACAAAATAATATACACCAGGTCCAGCTGAGATCTCTATATACTGATATCAAGACTAAGCTCGATTGTAGAGAGAACATTCCATTTGTTCCAGAGAGATAGTCAACATAAGCTACTGTGCCAAGACACTATATGCACACAAGTGTGTGTGCACACACCTTTTTACCCATTAGAATATAATTTCACATAGTTTCAGGATTAAAGCAGAAAAGGACCTAAGAACTACATTTAAACTATTGTATTGCAAGAGACATGGAAAAGTTCTGTGTATAAAATTGAAGATAATCTGCTTTAGACTAAAGTAGAAGTAATCTTAGTCTCCTAGCTCAGACTCTACTATTATTGCTATTCGCACACAAAGCATATTTTTGTGTGTCTTCTACATCTGCAACTGGATTTCAAATAGACATAATACTTAAGTTCTGGGGCTTTTGAAATTTTTTTAAGAATTTTTTTCAAATATAGCATAATTCCTTTATTTTCCCTATTACTCTTGTGTACACTCCTTGTCTCTTTAACTTTTTGTTTTTCTAAAAAATATCATTGTATATATACATATATGTACTTGAATACATGGGGATACAAACACATATATATATATACAAAACTCATACATCTTTTTCAGTCTGTATCATATTACTTGTGATTAGTTTTTCAGGCCTTACTATTTTGTTTGAGACAAATAGCCAGTATGTTCTACACTGAAACTTTAATTTATATTTTGTTATATGACTCATTTGTTTACATTTAATACTTTTGTTTTAAGTAGCATATATAAGATTTCATTCGGGTCCAATTTTGGAAAAGATGTCTTAGAAAAAAAAATAAACTTTGATCTCAGCTTTGAACTTACACTACTAGAACCAGGTCCAGAATTTGACAAACTAGTCATGTACACATTCTCATAAAGGGGACATACTGCTAATGAGAGAAATTTAACAATGGTTCTTCTAAAAGCTCTATAAGAAACTAAGAATGGCAAGAGCTTCACTTTGACATTTGAAAACAATAGAAAACTGATTGATGTGAACAAAAGTGAGAGTGGCTATGAAAATGGATTTGACAGGTGAAGCAACTACCTGTCCGTAGTTTAGGCAATCTGTTCAATTAGACATCAAATATCTTATGATGCAGTGCATCTTAGACAGCATCATCTTGTGAGAATTCCCACTGGATCATGTCTTAGAGAACACTAGGTCATGTCTTAGATCTCTAGGATTAATAACAATGTAGAGTATAGGGAAGAAGAATACATAGACACTACAGGATGCCTAACCCATTACAACAGGGACATTATGCAATTGAAATTTGATTTTTTCAAAAAAGCCGTATAAATTACACTATTCCAGGTAATGATCTTTTCTCTTCCTTAAATGTAAAGGAAAGACCTTGTAAAAAACATAGACCATTCTTTACATCCTGTTTACACAAGGGCTCTGGGCCCCACCACGAGGAAGTGTTCAGTGGCCCGACTCTAAATAGAGGAAAACTATTTGGCCAAGAGTTGACTCAATCTGTCAAAATGGGAAGTGGCCCATGGAAATTCTGGTAGGTCTCACATGATTCATTCCTGCCTTTGCTTAGGGTAATCTGATAAAAAAAATAAGTGTTGCCTGATCTTTCAGGGTTAACATTATGGTGGGATGTGTACAAGAAAAGACTGAGGCACAAAATAGGTTCGAGGTCCTCCTTGTCAATGCCTACCCTTGCACTGCACCTGTGCACACCATTGGTGTGTTTCTCACGAGCAAATACTGCTCTGTGCTGCATGACAAGTGACAGGTATTTCCCTTTCTTCCTCTCAGGACATTCTGTCTCTAATAAAAGAGAAAGGCCCAACAACAGAGGGGGTATTTATGACACCTCCGAATGGAAGAGCATGGATATCATTGAAAAAACAACTTGATTCTGGGCTAGAGGTGGACCTAAAAAAGTACTCTGTGCATGAAGTGGTTTGGATTTTCAAGGTAGGGAAAGTCCTGGCATCATCCACCCTCAGGATTTCTCTGAATCTACATGAATAGTTTTCTTCATCATGAGTTCCCTTGAGTGATAGTAGATATGTAAGAGAGAAATTTGGTAAGCTCAAAGGTTCCTCTGCTATTCACAACATAAGGAATAGGGACTCAAACAAAAATCCAGTCAGAATGAACAGTAATGTAACTAAGTCTCTTTCATTTGAATTTGTCATGTGGCCATGTGGAGGGTAACTTCATAAATGCATACAAGGGTCACCTTCTGTGCATAACTAGTCAGATGCAGTTGTCTACCAGTGTTGTTCATTCTCTGTCACGTTCTCCTTTTTTTTATGAGAGGCAAATTTCTCTTCCTCAGTGTAGAGTATGTGACTCCTTCATGTATCTATTTGCTACACATACCTAGTAGAATCTCATGATCTGCTTGTCTCTATCTCACAAAATATTGGTACCCAAATTCAGGTCCTCATGGCTATGAAACACTGATTTTTTTTACACAAACCCTGACTTTTTTTCTTAAGATTTATTTTATTTATATGAGTACACTGTAGCTTTCTTCAGACATACCAGAAGACAACATCAAATCCCATTACAGATGGTTGTGAGCCACCATGTGGTTGTTGGGGATTGAACTCAGGACCTCTGGAAGAGCAGTGAGTGCTCTTAACCACTGTGCCACCTCTCCAACCGAAACAAGTATTCTTAATCATTCTGCAATACCTTCATCACTATAAAATGATATTTTTTTATTTTATTATTAAAATTAAAATCAATTACATCATTTCACTCCTCCCTTTCCTTTGCTCTAGGTTTGTTTCCCCTCAATTTCCCACTTCTGCTTAAATACATCATCTTTTTAAAGTTACTGTTATTATTATATAGATAAAAAATAGTCTATAAATATGTTCAAACAACCTGGTAAATCAATTGTCCTTGGTATTATATGGACTATTTCTGAGCTAATACTCTGTAATTGGCATACAAATTAGGGGGTTCCCTTGGAGAAATGCTAATTTTTCTCACTTTGTACTATTTATGTGCATATAGTTCTTCATCTAGAACTTTGTCTTCACAAGATTTATTCATTCCTATTTAGTGTTACTAATGTGAATTATGTTTTGTTCTGAATTGTTTTGACAAGTATATTATTGATGGGCTATCAAAAGTTAAGCCACCCCCCACCTTTCTAGAATGATGACTCTCTAAGCTGACTTCCTAAATCTCTGACGTACAGTTTTTCTCACTCTTTTAACCAATGTTTGGAGCCCCAGGTTCATGAGTTAGTATGTAGTACGTATGCAGTGGGGCTTGGAGGCACAGGGTCTTTTCTTCACTGTACTTTGAATTTCTGTGGTTTTCTTTAATAGTCTCCACCCATTGCCAAGAGAACCTTCTTTATAGATATTGTAAAGGACACAATATCTATAAATATTACTTTAAATATTTAGAACAGAGTTGAGATTCAGGCCTGTTTAGTGAAACAGTGATAGGATCATCTCTAAGAGCCATGACCTTATGTGATCCCATGCTTCCAGTAATAGGCATGATTTTCTATACCTCAGAAATTAGATAATAATTTAATAAGGTTGTCTTTGATGTACTTACAATAATTGAATATTTCTGGCATTTAAAAATACTATTTGATCTGAGGTATTGTTCTCTTTGGTATGCTAGTTTGCTCAGTTGTCCACTAGAGGCACATTGATGTAAGAAGAGATTTCTTTGCAATCTAAGAACATCTGAAAATCTGCTCTTAGGTTTCCAGCTCTGATGGACAAAACTTACTGGGCCTGTATACCAGTCAATACTCAACCCTGGGGCAAGTTTGGGAGCTGTGAAGAAATCGGAACTACACTAAATTTTAGAGTTGACTATATTTTGAGTAACCTCCATAATTTATTTTTTCTGCAAAATATTTTTCTCTGTTTGTATAAGGAATTTCTTGGATCTATTAAAGGAAGTCTGATGACTTATAAATTATATGACCGGTGGCTTGCTATATCCCAAATGGTCGATGACAAAGAAAAACTAGCAGCAGTGCAGAGGTAATGGCTGGCGAATTGTGTGAACAATATCAACAAAATGGAAGTAATATTTGCTTACATTCATTAGAGATTTTATATACCAGAAATATTCACTAAACATCCAGACTGACAGAAAAAGGTTTTAATTGTTCACAAACATGGAAGATTTTCAAACAGAGGTATGACTTGGGGAGTCACAGTAGACCATGGTTATGATCTCAGCCTTGTAATCTAGTTAATTTTTTCATTTTCCTTCCGAATCTGGGGAAACATTTCAAGCAATATTTTGAGAATACATTCTTACTTTCATTTTATTCATGGAGATCCACACATAAGGTACAAATACTCTGTCCCCTTCCTTCATATTTATCAATTGAGTAAACTTGTTTTAAAATAGCTGTCCCTTTGTTCAGTCATTTAGAAATACTCCCGGAACCCAATGCTGCTCTTCTGGGACAACTTTTTAAGATCTTGCACAAAATTGTGAGCAATTCTTCTGTTAACAAAATGCCACCTCACATCTTATCTGCTAGGATAGCGCCATATATCTTATGCCTTCCTAGCTACCACAATGATGTGCTGGCAAATGATATTTTCAAAAAGGTAATTAGACATGAACTTTAAGCCTAGTTTGATAAGCCTTTACAATGAGACAAGAATACCAAATTATCCTGAGAGTCTGGGTTATTTTGTTGCTGCTGCTGCTGATTTTGTTTTTGGTTTTGTTTCATTTTGTAAAGTAAGTATACATTTGAATGGTGTTCTTCTGGAGAGGAAGAATCATTGGTGCATTTTAAGTAAGGAAAATATAAATGAGTATTGGGGCTCAATGACCCAGTCTTTGCTCAGTTGAAATTTAGAATATCTTTAGACTAACCCACTGGGGAAAAAATGCTGTGAAATGGTAAAAAAAATCCTGGGTACTGAGTTCAGCAATCAAGAGTGAATTCTGTTGTAATCAGTGTAGAATGTGTGAAATTCTATTTGTTTCATGGTGGTTTCCTCAACAAAATAAAGGCAATATAATTTGGATTGTTTTTATCAGACACAGTTATTATGACCCCTGATTAATGTGATTAAATATACCCCTGGTCCCCTGATGCTGGTTATGAATGGTTTAAAGAAATTATAGAGTACACTTTTCTATGGGAGCTGCCTTTCAAATACTATAATAAAATACCAAAACTTCTACAGTATTGGGATCAAATGGTTATTTTGACTCTCAGTATTTGAGTTTCTGATTCATTGTTAATTGACCAACTGCCCTTGGACCTGTAAGGAATATATTGTAGGACAGTCTAACTGAGAAAATGTATTCCTCATATTGCATAGGATCAAATACTAGAAGGAAAAAATAGGGTTCCAAAGAACCCTCCATTGTTGATCCATAACTATCCAGTTTCCTCCAAATAGGCATTATTTCAAATTCCTCCCAACATATTAAACCTGAGGATCAAGCTTTACCATACCTTATCTGCAATGAACCATCAAAGACATGTGAATGATACTGCTCACATGGGTTTGCCTGCCTCTTGCCTTTTAGTCAGCCCATGGGACCTTTCAGGAGGATGGTGCCCACATTCAGAGTCAACTTCCCTCCTTGGTGGTGCCTTTTTATAAGCATCCTTACAAATATGCACAGCCATGAATGTGTCAAAGGCAACCAAAGTTACTCAAGTGGACAGTATGTGTCACAAACTGTCCATCACAAGGTGAAAAGTGGAAATCATCCTCTTAGATAGTATTGAAATGTGAGGATCACAGTTGAAAATCTTATCTCACAATCGTCTCTTAAATTTCTAACAAAACTCCTGCTCCTATATTTTATAACCACTAATGTTTTCTCAGAATTTTGAATAACACATTTTTAGCCTCAAAGACTTGTAAGTAAAATGTGATTTGCAACCATGCAAAATGACAAAGACCCTCTGTGTTTGCCTTGTTTTTCCACAGTTTTCTTTGGTAACATTCATGATTGAAAACTCTCCAAAAATTTTTGTTAAATATTTCGTTTTAATTTGGTACGAAACATCACTGTCTCATCCACAAGAAGCAAAGGCCTCATGTTCTCAGAATACTCCATCTAACACCGAGAACATAAAGGAAACAGAACATGGACTCAGCAGCTGCCCCAGTGGGAGGACATGCACCCCTGGCCATTATGCTCTACCTATAGGCACAGCTGATCCTCTTCTCTGTAAGGGCATTACAGGTGTGTATAGATGTTCTACTACCATTACTTACAAGTTAGGATCATTTAACAAATGATAGCAATAAAGAATTTACTAATCAATGTGAAAGAAAATTTCACTTGTGTGTTATAGATAATTTCCTATTATAAGAAATTGCCTCCAAATTTTGATACCTGAG
>NW_022196899.1:33374221-33401846 GCF_008632895.1 Mastomys coucha | reverse complement strand
TTATAAATGTTATAATACTGATTATTTTCTGTGTATTTGTGGTGATGCATAAGGCATGAAGGCTATAACATGTGATGGGCATGCAAGGGCTAAGTGAGTTCAATCACAACAAATAATGGTTTCTCCTCTTTTTTATATTCACAGAAACAAAAATGCAGTGTGCATACCACCCAGCGTGCACCTCCTCAAACTCCTCCAGGACCTGTGAAAGAGCAAATATTTCATAGATATCATTGTTTGCTTAGACAAAATGCTGCCCACATGTATACTTGTGAGTTTCATTTTGGGTTTCTATAGCTGTCCTATTTCACATAATTTCTGGAAACCTTTTGTTGTAAGTAAATAATTTCATCAAATTGATGAATGTATAGGTAACTTGTTCATGAAGGTAAGATTCTTTTCTTCTAAATTGATATAAACCCCACTGAAGTTTGAGTCTTATAACTTAAAGAAAAATGAAAAAAGAGAGAAAAGAAATAGTATTCCCATGTTCTGCTCTGATTCCAGCAAAGACCCACACTAACCAGCTTGTTGGAAGAAGTGGATTTTTGGAAATGACCCACTGATTCTCCAACTATCAATACTTTCAGCTGTGTTATGACTCCATAATATTCTAGAGTCTACCTTAATATCATTGTCTCTGAGATTACTCAATCTTATAATTAAAATTATCTATAGAGCTTTATTTGACATTATCAGTGAATTAAATGGAAATATTATTCTTTGCTATATTTTGATCTATTTATGCTACTAGACTACATAAAATTGTCACCTAATATGTCTTAGTTTATTTTAAATATGCTACTAGATTTCCATTGAAAGTCTTTAGTTGATGTCCAGCATTTATTTTAGCACTATACCTGTGCCAGGAATTTATTCTGCCCATTCTTTAGGTATTTTAGAGAAGAATTTACTGTCATCAACGACTGTAATCATATAATCAATTGAAGAGAGAGAAAATATAGAATAAATCCACATATGTTCATCATTTTTACAGAGTGAAATCAAGGAAGAATGATTGAAATTTGCTTGGGTTCTTAAATGTGACGGCATCTTTAGATATAGATAGTGGAAAATAAGAAGTCACAGAAGAAGGAAATAAAAGTTTCAGAAGTGTAGAGAAAAAAAGAAAGCTTTCTTAAAAGCACAAATATTAAGACTCATAATAGAGGCCAGGACAGACAGGGAGTAAAATAGTGAAGTGGTCTCTGAAAGAGAAGTATCCCAATAGTAACGTAGAATGGCATGCTTGAGAAAGATATTCATAAAAGAAAAGATAAAGTAAGAGAGCCCCATTCACCAAAATGCTTTGGTGAATAGAAGTGTAATTCAAACTTGAGCAGTATCTGATTACAAGAAAACCTTTTTCAAATTTGGAAAAATCAATTAGGGGAGAAAATATATTTGGAATCTAAAATAGAAAAAAGTTCAATGTCTTCTCCATTCCTCTCAGTTGTATCTCTACATCCATAATTGTCATGGCTCTGGTGTACCTTAAAAGACATGTTTGATCGGTTAAGATCTGTAATAATAGAAGCTTGTCCTTATCCCACCCAGGATATGTTATATATAATTTCAGAAAAGGGAGAAAGTTATGATCAAATATTTAGAATTGTAACAGAAGAATCACATTGGTCCCTGAAGGGTAAAATCTATACTGAACAGTTCATTAACTGGAATAAAGAATCAGTACTAGTTGTAGCTTCCGTATTTAAGGTAAGGAATGGTTTGCATAACCACCATTCAGCATCCCTCTAGAGATGCATATGTGTTTTCTGTCCTTGACCTTACCTGATGATGACATTTTCCTTGAGCTATGGACACATGACCTGCAGATCAGGGTCATGGTAAGTAAGTCTGAGAAGCTCAATGATTCATCACAAAGACACAGATGAACACCTTCTGTTGGAAGTTAATTTCCTCATATATCAGACGGGCTTTGTTTTGGCATTACAAATGTTCCCACTGACTTCACCTCCATAACTATACCATGTGAATTAATAGCAGGACAAGTAATAGTAGAAAAAGTGTGTTTTACAAAATACTTGTTTTAAATCATAATTACCAAAAAATTATTCCTCATAACAGTAATACAAAATGGCTAGTCCAACACACACTTAAAATATGTTATGAGAGAGCTGAATATTGCCCTCTGTCTGGTAGATACATGAAATTGTATTCCTTCTCTACCAAAAAATGGAGCAGCACTTTCACTTTTGCCAGATATTGCCATCCTAGCCCCATGTCAAATAGTGAAGAATTAGCCTAACCTCTTTCTAAATAGTCTACTATGTTTAACTTCCCAGTGAACTGCAATAACTGTGGAGCTAATATTATTGTTTTCTTTTTATTTGAGCCATATTCTGAGTTTACCTCTCAGTAGATTGGGGAGCTATGACCCAAACATCAACAGAAAAGATAATGCTCTGAGAGTATGCATGCTTAATATCATTAGTCAAAGTTACCAAATGATCCCTCCTCTGCCTTCAAGCTTGCCAAGTGTGTCTGGCTATCATTGCCAGAAACCTGGGACCACATCATGGGGAGTAAAGTGAAGGTCAGTAACAGAATGTGTCCATGTGTATTCACAGCAATTTAAAGGTACAGGAACACATAGGAAACTTCCCTCTTTCTGATTTGCTATCCTTGGAACAACATGCAAGTTAATTGTGGTATTTCATGAACAAAGATACTTTTCTGTCCTCAAACAAGCTGCTACTTACAACTAGTTTACATAATTGAGTATTTCCACATTTTAAGGAATGGATGTGAAACTGTGAGACCTTCTCACATGTAAAACATGGTGCTCAACTAAGAAAGTTCACCACTATTCCAAGAGGGCCTGTACGCAGAGGTGTACATGTATATTACAACTTCACTCTCTGTGAAATGAAAGTACGGATTCACCTAATTATACAATCAGAATGAGGTATTTTCTGGCCCTGCCATTTTTTGATGGTTGCTGATTTTCAGGAAGAGCACTTTGGTTTTTTTGTTTGTTTGTTTGTTTATTTTGTTGGTTTTTTATAGTTACTGTTTATTTTTAAATATTATTATTATTATTACCCCCCATTTATTATTTATTCATTCATTTTACATCTTGAATGCTGCCCCCTACCTCTTCACTCTTTACAGAGTCTCTTCTCCTCTGAGAAGGTTAGTGTTCTCTGGGTTGTCCTAGCACCCTGGCATATCAACTCTCTTCAGGGTTAGCACATCTTCTCCTACTGAAGCCAGTTGGTGAAGGGTTGCCACAGTCAACAGCTTTCGGGTTTAGCCCCACTCCACATGTTGTGGGACCAACATGGAGACTGAGCTGCACATTTGCTACCTATGTGTCATATGTCATGATGCAGCTTCTCTATGCTTTTTCATTGGTGGTAGTCCTTGATAGCTCCCAATGGTCCAGGTTAGTTGACTCTGTTGGTCTTCCTGTGGAGTCCCGATCTCCCTCAGGTCCCTGAATCCTTTCCCCAACTATTACATAAGAGTCCTTGGGTTCCATCCAGTGTTTGGCTATAGTTCTCTGCATCCTATTTCAGTCAGCTGCTGGGTGAAGACTCTCAGAGAGCAGTTATGATAGGCTCCTGTCTGGATGTCCCTCATAGGAGCTGGCCTCTTTTGAGACAGACAGAGCTTCATGCTGTGAAGTGGAGTGCAGATCTCGGATTGCAGGTAGTAGTAAGGACTGAAAGCTAGGAAAGGCAATTAGAACAGACAGTAGAGTTACTTCATTGATACTGAAGCCAGAACTCTGCTTCTTTGATTCTAGTCTTACGTAAGAACACATAAGCTCCTGACTTTCATTTCCACTTTTGAGACAAGATTCTGGTTGGTGACAGGCTGAGAATCTCTTAAGGAAGTAGGGTCTCAACCAGTGGGTCTTAGCCTTCTAGTCCTGTGACACTAATATCATCATACTGTGGTCATCCCTAACCATGACATAATTTTGTTGTTATTTCATGCTGAAATTTGTTACTACTACAAATTATAATGTGTAGTATATGGAATATCTGATATGCAGGATATGTGATCCCCAAAAGCGTTGTGACACACAAGTTGAGAATCACTGGTCTAAACTGGTATTTTTAAACAAAAATATTTCTCGATACTTTCTACAATGTACATTGACCATTAATTTTCTTGTGTTTTTTTTTCATTAAAAAAGGATTGTATTAGAAATATACAAGGAGGCTTGCTTTCTTCAGATTTATATGAAAATTGGTTTAACATCCTTAATGAAGAAAATATTGTTGGAAAAATTTCTATTATAAAAAGGTAATGATACAGTAAACACCTGGGGAACTGCACAAAGATAAAAGCAATGCAATTTGAAGGTATATATAGGTTTGTATTTTCGGGGTTAAACACTGGAATGATGTAAGACATTCCAAGAGGTTACCTTTGCTCAGACATATGTCACCACTTTATAAACAGGTGCATCTCTCAAGCAAGAGTGTTGTATCGTGTTTGCAATCCCACCACTTGAGAATCTTCTACATTACAATTGTCATGGTTTAGAAGATCGCCTCTGCTACACAGTTATGTGCAGGTCACCCTAGTGCAGGTCTGATTCCCTGTGTGAAACAAATTAAAAGAATTATGTATGTACAATACCTGTGGGTTATTTGCATCCTAACCTTATTACCATGGTATTGTGAATATTGCACATGTTAAACATATGTCATTGATTAGAACATAAAGCTATTAGTGAGTTCATCTTTCTCAACTATAACGACCTAGAGAAGTTTGGGTCGGGTATAGCTTTCACTTCCTTGAATCATTTTGTTATATGATACTCCATTGAATGATTTCTAGGGTAACAGGAGCTTTGAGGTCCCATTTCTACCCAGGACTCCAGCAACTCTGCCTTACCTATAGCAGAAGATCTTATAATTGCATTGCATAGGGTCACTAGTGTGCTTTCTGCTCCTTGTGTTCCAGAGAGTCACAAGACTGTTACATGGATTCATACTACATTAGATATTAAATGTGTCCTCAGGGTGGGTGGAAAGATGGTTCACTATTTCGCAATACTATGTTACCATACACAGAACACACATGACCTGCAACAATCTTCGTTCATTCTATTTCCAGTGAACCTGACACCTTCCTCTGGGTTCTGTGGGTAACAGTTCTACATGTAGGTAGTACACAGAACTTCATACATAATTTTAAAAATTCTATAGTGAAAATTGATTACCTAAATATATTTTAGATAATGTTTTACCTGTATGTTCTTATTTCTTTTGAATTCACATTATACTATGAGCTGGACTACAAAACATTTACTCCAATTTTTCTTTGTATTTCAGAGTTTAAGTAATATTATTTGTCAGACAATCAACAGTAAAATTCTCCTTTTTCTATGTATAGTATTCTATTGAAGATGCCAAACCCAAACTATGTCCTGCTCAAAGAGCTCATCCATGTGCTATCAAAAATTAAAACCATTACCAGGAATTGCCTAGACTCCTACATGTTATCAGTCCACATAGCCCTTCATGTGCTGTGGGATATGGCTGACATTTACCCATTATTTGGTTGTGACCTCTATCAAAAGGTAAGCAAATCTAACTTTTCCCTTTGGGAACAAAGTCCTCATTGTGATCTAGGAATTAGGAATGTATTGGAAAGGTCACTGATGTTAAAGGATACCCTAGTATTTCATTCTTCTGTAGTGGGAGATGCATTGATCTATTTCATTATTTGCTCTAGGTCATTAATTTGACTCACTCACAGTTACTCTTGCAGTATATCAGTTCTGAAATGTTACTTTGCTTTAGTAGTTCCTCCATTCTTTTCAATATATATGAAATTTTAACTAGGTTAAGTTGCAAAGAACATAGAATCTCCATTTCAGACAGAGACTTCGTTTCACAGGTCCATATTTGCTCGTAGGAACTGCTATTTTCCTCATTAGTTTGGATTTCAATTTTTTATTGATTTCAATTTTGTAAACTATGTGAAATGAAAGAAGATCTTGTTTTTGTCTTGTTATGTTACAGATATCTGTTATACAAATCATGATTGACAAATGTGTTGATATATTTGGAGAGGATATCTATATCATTTGTAATGATAATCAAAAGAAGTCAGATAACATAAAGACTTCAGTAAATTCTACTGGTAAGTTACCTGTTATGAGCAAAGCCATAGATGGCCACAGTAGGAAAACCTCAAATGTTAATACTGAAGAATTAAAGATTTCATCTGCTGCTCCTCAGGAGGAAGATCCTATAAGTTAACAGAAGTTTTAATTAGTCATCAAACAGATGGATGGATGATATTTTTCCCTGATTTCATGAATTTGTAAACATCAGAGAAGCCTTGGGGCATATCATGATTAGAGTATGGAAAAAGTTATTTTTAAACAGTTCTTTAATTAAATTATATATGTATATATACATAGGTATAAATATGGATACATATATATACATACTTACATACATGTATCTATGACAGAGGGACTCCTCATTTAGTCCCTGTAAGAATTCCAGAACATTACCTATTATATTTCTCACCTTTCTTTCCATGGTCCATAAATCATGTAGGATATCTTGGATATGAAATTATTTTTAAAAAGATCACTAAGAAACAATTACTTGGTTTAAAAATCCATTACACATACTACAAGATTAAACCATGTGCCAACCAGCTTTGCTATCCTTGTGCAAAAACACTGATGTTTGCTTAATTTTATTTGAGAGATAATCTTTCCAAATGCTTAGCATTTGGTAGAAATATTAAGTTGCACATGATCTACTACAACACATATGAAGAATCATAAAGAGGTCAAAACATACCTGATTTAACAGGTAATGCCATGCAAAATTAGATATATTGTTAACTCAAGTAATTCTCTGTATAGAGTTCATGAAATAATACTGAAAATCTAGTCTTATCTGAAGTGTGGTGAATCTATCACCTGAGAATATTTGTCTCATGTTGACATTTTTATATTTCATTTAGCAGGGGACAATGAAACTATAACATTTAACTTTCCACAATGGAAACTTCTTCATGACTGAAGAAGGAGCAGGTTATTCTAACTCAACATTCCCTTCTACCTCTCACTTAACCATAGCAGAAGAAATTAGTACAAGAAACAATTTCATTTTTATATTTAGCCATATTATTTGTTACAAGTAGTTTCTCTCACTAAATTTAAGTTGTGTTTTAATTATTACAGTCTAACATAATAAATGATGTTAAATTATATTATTGCTTAGACTCCAATGTACCTGATTTATGATTCTCTATATTCTTTGGAAAATGACATTTTTATTATTCTCCTCTACCTCTGTTACTCAGGCACCTGTATTCATGCAACAGATCCACAAGAATCACTTTATTAATTTTTACTTCCAAACTACAATCAAACTGGCATTCTAAGTACTGCTCAATAAATGAACATTGGGGATTTACCTGACCAGATTCTTTCAGATTCTCACCATAAAGCAGTCCCCATGGCTAAGAATCAGCTTCTCAAGGAAGGGAGTAAGGCAAAGCATGTAACTTCAAGTATAACAGTAATTAAGATCACAGAGGATGGAGTAAGCAAATTAGTGACCATACCTATGTACTATAAAAGAAACCAAAAGATGTAATGCTTTTAAATATTCTTATTCTGGCAATGTGGTAAGATAAACAATGCACAGTATATTCCAAATGGACATAAATTCAACAAGAGCATAAAGGAGAAGTTATTTTGGTGAGGTCTTTAGAAGACAGATAGAACAATGCCTTATAAAAATATCCAAACTTGAAGGAAAAAAATATTGGTTTCTTATGTGTGTTGGTGAACCTAGATAGCTGGAAAAATAAATTACAAGTCTTCAATTTTCTCTTTGGGTTCATTTTCAACAGACAGTATAAAGGTATCGCTCTTTGCTTTGTGTGTGTCACAGCAATTTTTGTTTTGTACTCCTGGCTGGGATGGAAAAAAAGAGTAGCATGCATGCTGGATACTTGTAACAAGGAGATAAGTTGTACTATTGTACAAAGACTATGAGAAGAACAAGGAATTTAGGACTAGAAGAGAAGTGACAGTTTCTATACTTGGGATGTGAGTTCATAAACAAAGAATATATGCAAGGAAAGATATTACAGGTCTCTAGAACCTGAACTTGAATGGATTAGTGAATATTCTCAGTATTGAACAAGGTCATACAAGATAGAAGAGGTGGCTGTTTTGTTCTAGAGGTCATATTTGAACAAAAGGAGAAAACATACAAGTAAAGCCTGTTTTTTTCCAAATGAGGCAAAAAATGGTATAAACTAAAGCAGGAATGGAGATTGTTAAAATAATATTAAACTCTTAAATATTAAAATTGTTGTGAGTAAATAAAGGCAATCACAAATGAGTAAAATTGTTATATAAAATAATTACATCAGCAAAAATGTACTCAATGAAAAAAGGTACTCAATGAAAGACTTGCATAAGCAGAGAAATAAGTAAACTAGAAGCAGGTCATTTGAAATTATCAGGCTGGTGAGGCAAAAGGATAGTGAAAAAGAAAATTAAAAATAGCCTCAGGGATTTCCAAGTCATCATCAACTAGATCCATGAGGACTCTTGGAAACTTCTAGGGAAACAGAGAGGAAAGCCCAATGAGACCATCAGAAGAAATGACATCAAAATACTTACCAACATCCAGACTGCAAGTAGCTATTCAAAATATGAAACTCCAAGGGACAAAACCCAAAGAACTGAGCCATGTCATACAAGGAAACTATCAGAAGTCACAAATGGTACCTTTAAACATCAGAAGTAATGTCACCTGTGTTGTTAAAGAAGTGTCTTTATTGTACTATCAGAAAGTGTACAGGCAGATATTCAACAAGTTAAAAAATATATATATAATGTAAATATATATATATATATATATATATATATATATATATATATATATGTATATATAGTGGCTTAGGAAGTAAGGGCAAGCATCTAAAACCCTAATGACCTGAGTGTAAGACTGGGAACCTACATGGACAAATTATAGAACTGATCTCTTTATATTTTGTCTTGTACCAAGGCCAGCTCACAGCTGGGGCTTGGCTGAGGCTCTCTTTCCCTGGTGCTGATGGCCTAAGGGCAGGGTCCTCATTAGTCAAAAAGGAGGCAATGTATAAATGCAATATTTTATTGTAGGAATGAGAAAACAGACCAGTCAAGTAGAGGGAAGGAAAGGAGAAGAAGGAGAGGAGAAGAGAAGGAGAGAGAGCAAGCGAGAAAAAGAAGAGAAAGAAAGCAAGATAACAAGAAGGCAAGAGAAGTGAAGAAAGAGCAGGAAAGAGAGGAAGAAGGCAAAAGAGGAAAGAGGGCAAGAGCAAGAGAAGAACAAAGAGCAAGAGAGCAAGGAGGGGGCAAACCACCCCTTATATTGTATGGAGCACGGCATTTGTGGCTGTGCTGTGATCAGATGACTGGGGATAGGGTCCAGCTAGAATGCTGGGAGCTTGGGGCATTGTCTTCCTGATAGAGCATACACCTCCTGCTAGGGCAGCTGTGAGGGGTTGTGACTGAAATAGGAGCCAAAGATTCAGGAGTTATGGTGGAGCTGCTCCTGCCCCCTGCAAGCAGAAAACTGCCCACTGAAGCTCTAGGGCTCAAGGCCAAATACTAGACTGAACCTAAGTTGTCTGTCTGGTCAGACCACTGCCCCACACTGTCCCACAAATATCTTCCTTCTTCATAGCTGAATAGGATTCTGTGTAAATGAACTATATCTTCTGTATCCATTCCTTTGTTGTGGGACATCTGGGTTGTGTCCAGCATCTGGCTATTAGAAACAAGTCCACTATGAGCATAGTGAAACTCATGCCCCTGTGGCATGGTAGGGTATTTTGGGGTATATGCCCAAGAGTTGTATAGCTGGGTCTTCAGGTAGATCTATTTCTAGTTTTCAGTAGCATCTCAAGATTTATTTGCAGAGTGGTTCTACCAGTTTGCAATCGCAACAGCAATGGAGAAGTGTTCTTCTTTCCCCACATCTTTACCAACATGTGTTATCATCTGAGGTTTTGATCTTAACCATTCTGATTGGTATAAAGTGGAATCTCAGGGTCGTTTTGATTTGCATTTTCCTGATAAGTAAGGACTTTGGAACTTTCTTTAGGTGCTTCTCAGACATTTGAGATTGCTGTATTGAAAAATCTTTCTTTAGTTCTATACCCCATTTTTTGATTGGGTTATTTGGGGTTTTGGTGGTTAGCTTCTTGAGTTCTTTATATATTTTGGATATTATTGGTGTTAGTGAAGAATTTTTCCTAATCTTAGGTTGCTGATTTGTCATATTGACTATGTGTTGCAGGAATTAATAAAAAAAAAAATGAATCCACCCTGCAAACTCCCTTTCCCACAGTGCCATGTTCCTGTGCCAGTACCGTCTGGCCTCAACACTAAGTGCCAGTGGGTTCTTGTTATTTTTCTCCCAGCAAGCTGCAACATCTCACTCACATGCAACTCTTTACACACCCCCATGATCATTCATCTAGATAGTGCCTAGGATCCGGTAAGTAAAGTGACTCTTAAGGTCTTAATATCCAATCAGATTTATATAATAATAAGATCACAATTTACAAGATGCCAATACAATAATTTTCAGAACCAGAACCAAATAATAAAGCCAATATTCTAACCCAATTAATCTATTTTGTAAAAACTTTTGCTTGGTTGTATAACCATGCAGGGTCTGACTCATCATCCTCTGACTCCATGATGAAGAAAAAGTCTCTTCCTGCTCACTCTGACCTTTCTCCTCCTCCAACTCTAGCTCCACCTCTCAATTCCTGTCCAATCACAAGCCTGTCACTGTCCTAATGTGATTGGACGGAGAAAATGCTGCAGCAACTATGTCCTTTGCCTTACAGAAGCTTTCCAGTTACATGAGGTCCTATTTATCAATTCTTGATTTTAGAGTGTAAGCCATTGGAGCTCTGTTTGAAAATTTCCCCCTGTGACTGTGAGTTCAAGGCTCTTTCCCACTTTCTCTTTTATCAGATTCAGTATATCTGGTTTTAGTTTAGGGTCCTTGATCAACTTGGACTTGAGCTTTGTGCAAGTTGACAAATATGGGACTATTTTCACTTTCTACAAACATACAGCCAGTTAGACCAGCACCATTTATTGAAGATGTTTCTTTTTCCCACGAGTTTTATAGGCAAATGGATGGAACTAGAAAATATCATCCTGAGATAACTCAGACCCAAAAAGACATGCATGTTATGTACTCACTAATACACAGATATTAGCCAAAAAAGGTCCAATACCCAGGATACTGTCCACAGAACTAAAAAAGGTTAACAAGCCGAAGATCCCAAGTGAGGACTCCTCAACCCCACTTGAAAGGGAAAAGATAACAATCACAAGAAGGTGGAAGAAGGGAGGGACCTGGATAGGAAGGGGACAGGGACAGGAACAGGAATAGGAGAACATGATCAGGTATTGGGTTGGGAAAAAGACTGATGCCCTGATGGCCAACCAAAAGAATGGAAACAGGCAACCTCAGGAGATATGAGGTAGGGGGCACTCTAGTATGTGTCAGAGACCTGGAAGGTGACAGAATCTCAGTACTCAAAGAGAGGGACCTTAGATGAAATGCTCTACACTGGGGAGAGGGAACTTGTAGAGCCTCCCTCCAGCAGAAAGATTAAGTCATCAAGTGAGAGATGGGATTGCAATCCCACAATTACAAAGTCTGACCCATAATTGCTCCTGTCTGAAAAAAACTACATGGACAAAAATTTATATGAGCCTGAGGCAAAGGAGGTCCAGTGACAGGCATAAAGTGGCATCTAGCTCAAGGAGTGGCCACAAGTCCTGACAGTAATACTGAGGATATGGGGTGGTCACAAAAAGGAACCTATCATGACTTCCCTCCAAAAGACTCAACTGGTAATTGAAAGAGTCAGATGCAGATATTTACATCCAACTAATGGACAGAAGCTGCTGACCACTTTGGTTGAACAAGGAAAGAAGCTGAGGAGAAAGCTAACCCTCTAGAAAGACCATCAGTCTAAACCTTGAGATCTCCCAGACACTGGACCACCAACCAGGCAACATATACCAGCTGATATGAGGCCCCCAAGACATATACAACATTCTGAGTCTAGGTTCAGTCAGAGAAGATGTAGCTAACCTTTAAGAGACTAGAGGCCCCATGGAGTAGAGAGATTTGATAAAGTGAGGGGTTGGGGCTGGGGACATCCTAGTGGAGATGGAGGAGAAGGTATGGGAACAGTCAGAGGATGGCTCAGGAAGGAGATAAAATCTAGAGTATAAAAAATAAAAAGATTAAATAAAATTAAAAATAAAATAGACATTAAACTCATATTGTAGAAAAAAAAGAAAAAATTGTAATTACCACACTCAGCCGGGAGAACAGGCAACCCATCTCACCCACAGGGAGTGCTCAAATTCAGGGACTCACATAAGATAGTCATTTTCTCTCTGGTGACTTTCTAAGGCAGGACCAGCCATTAGGCACAGGCCTCAGAATTGGCAGGGCAGCTGGGACAGGATCTTTTCCTCAATCCACACCTTGGAGGTACAGCAGATCTACAACCCTCTCTGAACCTTTCCCTCAAGTGGAGAGCCTGTCTCCAGGGTGTGCTCTGACCCCGGGACTCAGGAGGGATGACCGATCCACAATCATCTGCACATGGGTTTTACCCGAGAAGAGTTGATCTCCCAGAAGTGCTGACACAGGCTGATAGACCCACAGGAGGAATGAGCTCCAGCCAGAGATAGCAGGAACATCTAACACCATAGATCAACAGATGGCCAAAGGCAAATGCAAGAATCTTACCAACAGAACAAAGACTACTTGGCATCATCAGAACCTAGTAATCCCACCACAGCAAGTCCTGGATATCCCAAAACACCAAAACAAGATTTGGATCTAAAATCATGTCTTATGATGGTGATAGAGGAATTTAAGAAGGACATGAATAACTCCCTTAAAGAAATACAGGAGAACACAGGTATAGAGGTACAAGCCCTTAAAGAGCAAACACAAAAACCCCTTAAAGAATTACAGGAGAACATAAGTAAACAAATAGAAGCCCTTAAAGAGGAAACACCACCAAACAGAGGAACTGAACAAAACCAACAAGACCTAAAAATGGAAGTATAAACAGTTAAGAAATCACAAAGAAAGACAACTCTGGAGATAGAAATCCTAGGAAAAAGTCAGGAACCATAGGTGTAAGCATCACCAACAGAATATAAGAGATAAAAGAAAGAATCTCAGGTGCACAAGATACCATAGGAAACATCAACACAATGGTGAAAGAAAACACAAAATGCAAAATGTTCCTAAACTAAAACATCTAGAAAATCCAGGACACAATGAGAAGACCAAACTAAGGATAATAGGTATAGATGAGAGTGAAGACTCCAACATAAATTGCCAGTAAATATCTTCAACAAAATTATAGAAAACTTCCCTGACCTAAAGAAAGACATGTCCATGACTATACAGGAAGCCTATAGAACTCCAAATAGACTGGACCAGAAAAGAAATTTCTCCTGCCACATAATAGTAAAAATGCCAAATGCACAAAACAAAGAAAGAATATTAAAAGCAGTGAGGGAAAATGTCAAGTAACATGTAAAGGCAGACCTATCAGAATTACACCAGACTTCTTGCGAGAGACTATGAAAGCCAGAAGATCCTGGGTTGATGTCATACAAACCCTAAGAGAACACAAATGCCAGCCCAGGCTACTATACCCAGCAAAATGCTCAATTACCATAGATGGAGAAACCAAAGTATTCCATGACAAAACTAAATTTACACAGTATATTTCCACAAATCCAGCCCTTCAAAGGGTAATAAATGGAAAACTCCAACAC
Source organism: Mastomys coucha (assembly GCF_008632895.1). Lineage (NCBI taxonomy): Eukaryota > Metazoa > Chordata > Mammalia > Rodentia > Muridae > Mastomys > Mastomys coucha. The sequence goes on along the minus strand of NW_022196899.1, from coordinate 33,387,985 downwards.
AAGGAGGAAACTACATCCCCGAAAAAGCAAAAAAGTAATCATCCTACAAAACTAAAAGAAGATAGCCACATGAACAGAATTCCAACTCTAACAACAAAAATATCAGGAAGCAGCAATTACCTTTTTTAATATCTATTAATATCAATGGACTCAATTCCACAATAAAAAGGCATAGACTATCAAATTTTGTATAACAGGACCCAACATTTTGTTGCATACAGACACCCACTTCAGTGACAAAGACAGACACTATCTGAGAATAAAAGCCTGGAAATCAATTTTCCAAGCCAATGGTCCCAGTAAAAAAGCTGGAGTAGTCATTCTAATATCAAATAAAATTGACTTTCACCCTAAAGTGATAAAAAAGATGAGGAGAGAGACTTCATACTCATCAAAGATATGATCTAACTAGATGATGTCTCAATTCTGAACCTCTATGCTCCAAATGCAAGGGCATCTACATTCATAAACTTTACTAAAGCTCAAAGCACACATTGCACCTTATACAATATTAGTGGGAGATTTCAACATGGCGCACTTTGCAATGGACAGAACATGGAAACAGAAACTAAACAAAGACACAGTGAGAACAGAAGTTATGAAACAGATGGATTTAACATATCTATAGAACTTTTTATTGTAAAAAAAAAAAACTTTATTCCTTCTTCTCAGCACCTCATGGTACCTTCTACAAAATTGACCATATAATTGGTCACATATCAGGCCACAACAGATACAAGAAGATTGAATTAATTCCTTGTATCCTATCAAATCACCATGGACTAAGTCTGCTCCTCAATAACAATATAAACATTAGAATGCCCACATATACATGGAAGCCTATCAACACTCTATGCAATCATAACTTGGTCAATGAAGAAATAAAGAAATTAAAGACTTTCTAGAGTTTAATGAAAATGAAGCCACAATATACCCAAACTTATGTGTCACAATGAAAGCAGTCTTAAGAGGAAAACTAATAGCTTTAAGTGCCTCCAAAAAGAAGCTGGAGAGAGCATACAGTAGCAATTTGACAGTACATCTGAAAGCTCTATAACAAAAAGAAGAAAATTCACCCAAGAGAAGTCGAAGGTAGGAAATAATCAAACTCAGGGCTGAAATCAACCAAATAAATACAAAAAGAACTATACAAAGAATCAACCAAGCCAGGAGCTGGTACTTTGAGAAAATCAACAAAATAGATAAACCCTTAGCCAGACTAACTAAAGGGCACAGAGACAGTATCCTAATTAACAAGATCAAAAATGAAAAGGGAGACAAACAACAGACATTGAGGAAATACAAAAAAACATCAGATTCTACTACAAAAGTCTATACTCAACAAAACTGGAAAACCTCGATGAACAATTTTCTACCCAGATACTGGGTACCAAAGTTAAATCAAGATCAGATCAACGATCTAAACAGTCCAGTATCTGTTAATGAAATAAAAACAGTCATTAATAGTCTTCCAACTAAAAAAAGCCCAGGACCAGATGGGTTTAGTGCAGTTTGATCAGACCTTTAAAGAAGACATAATACGAATTCTCCTCAAACTAGTCCACAAAATAGAAACAGAAGGTACTCTACCCAATAAGTTCTATGAAGCCACATTTACTCTTATATCTAAACCACACATAGACCTAACAAAGAAAGAAAAGTTCAGACCCTTTTCCCTTATGAATATTGATGCAAAACTACTGAATAAAATTCTTGCAAACTGACTTCAATAACACATCAAAATGATCATCCATCATGATCAAGTAGGCTTCATCCCAGAGATGCAGGGATGGTTCAATATATGGAAATTCATCAGCATAATTCACTATATAAACAAACTCAAAGAATAAAACATATGATCATCTCATTAGATGCTGAGAAAGCATTTGACAAAATCTAACATCCCTTCATGATAAAAGTCTTGGAAAGAACAGGATTTCAAGGCCCATACTTAAACACAGTAAAAGCAATATACAGCAAACCAGGAGCCAACATCAAACTAAAAGGAGAGAAACTTGAAGAAATCCCACTAAAATCAGGGACTAGACAAGGCTGCCCACTCTCTCCCTACCTATTGAATATTGTACTTGAAATCCTAGCCAGAGCAATTATCACAAAAGGAGATAAAAGGGATACAAATTAGAAAGGAAAAAGTCAAAATATCACTATTTGCTGATGATATGATAGTATACTTAAGTGACCCCAAAAATTCTACCAAAGAGCTCCTAAACCTGATAAACAACTTCAGCAAAGTAACTGGCTATAAAATTAACTCAAGCAAATCAGTGGCCTTCCTCTACACAAATGATAAACAGGATGAGAAAGAAATTAGAGAAACAACACCCTTAACAATAGTCACAAATAATATAAAAAACCTTGGTTTGACTCTAACCAAGTAAAATGTCTGTATGACAAGAACTTCAAGTCTTTGAGGAAGGAAACTGAAGATCTCAGAAGATGGAAAGATCTCCCATGCTCATGTATTGGCAGGATTAATATAGTAAAAATGGCCATCTTGCCAAAAGCAATCTACAGATTCAATGCAATCCCAATGAAAAGTCCAATGCAGTTCTTCACAGACTCTGAAAGAGCAATTTGCAAATTCATCTGGAATAACAAAAAACCTAGGATAACGAAAACTATTCTCAACAATAAAAGAACCTCTGGTGAAATCACCATCCTGGACCTTAAGCTGCACTACAGAGCAATTGTGATATAAACTGCATGGTATTGGTACAGTGACAGGGACGTGGATCATTGGGATAGAATTGAAGACACAGAAATAAACCCACATACCTATGGTCACTTCATCTTTGACAAAGGAGCTGAAACCATTCAGTGGAAAAAATATAGCATTTTCAAGAAATGGTGCTGGCTCAACTGGTGGGCAACATGTAGAAGAATGCAAATCGATGCATTCCTATCAACTTGTACAAAGCTCAAGACTAAGTGGATCAAGGACCTCCACATAAAACCAGATACACTGAAACTAGTAGAAAAGAAAGTGGGGAAGAGCCTCAAGCACATGGGCACAGAGGAACATTTCCTGAACAGAACACTAATAGCTTATGCTCTAATATCAAGAATTGACAAATGGGACCTCATAAAATTACAAAGCTTCTCTAAGGCAAAAGATATTGTCAATAGGACAAAATGGCAACCAACAAATTGGGAAAAGATCTTGACCAATCCTATATTGGCTAGAGGGCTAATATCCAATATATACAAAGAACTCAAGAAATTAGACTCCAGAGAACCAAATAACCCTATTAAAATTGGGGTTCAGAGCTAAACAAAGAATTCTCAGATGACGAATACCTAATGGCTGAGAAGCACCTAAAGAAGTGTTCAATATCCTTATTCATGAGGGAAATCCAAATCAAAACAGACCTGAGATTCCATCTCACACCAGTCAGAATGTCTAGGATAAAAACTCAGGTGACAGCAGATGCTGGAGAGGTTGTGAAGAAGTAGGAACACTCCTTCATTGCTGGTGGGACTGCAAGCTGGTACAACCACTCTGGAAATCAGTTTAGCTGTTCCTCCAGAAATTGGACATAGTACTACCAGAGGACCCAGCTATACCACTCCTGGGCATATACTGAGAAATGCTCCAACATGTAATAAGGACACATGTTCCACTATGTTCATAGCAGCCTTATTTATAATAGTCAGAAACTAGAAAGAACCCAGATGTCCGTAATAGTGGAATGGATACAGAAAATGTGGTACATCTACACAATGGATACTACTCAGCTATTAAAAACAATAAGTTTATGAAATTCTTAGGGAAATGGATGGATCTGGAGAATATCATCTTGGGTAAAATAACCCAGTCAGAAAAGAATATATATGATATGCACTCTCTGATAAGTGGGTATTATCCCAGAAGATCAGAATACACAAAGTATAATCCACAAATCACAAGAAACTCAAGAAGAAGGAAGTCCAAAGTGTGAATACATCATTCCTTCTTAAAAGGGGGAACAAAATAACTATGGAAGGAGTTGTAGAGGCAAATTATGGAGAAGAGATTGAGGGAAGGACAATCCAGAGACTGCTCCTCCTGGGAATCTTTCCTATATTCTATCATCCAATCCAGACACTATTGTGGATGCCAGCAAGTGTTAGCTGACAGGAGCCTGATATAGCTGTCTCCTGATAGGCTCTGATATACCCAACTAATGCAGAAGTGGAGACTCATAGCCATCCATTGGACTGAATACAGGGTCCCCAATGAATGAGCTAGAGAAAGGACACAAGGAGCAGAAAGGTTTGCAGCCCCTTAGGATGAACAACAATATGAACTAACTAGTACCCTTAGAGCTCCCAGGGAGTAAACCACCAACCAAAGAGTACACATGGTGGGACTCATGGCTCCAGATGCATATGTAGGAGAGGATGGCGTAGTTGGTCATCAAGAACAGGAGAGGCTCTTGGCCCTGTAAAGGTTCTATGCCCAATTGTAAGGGAATTTCAGGGCCAGGAAGTGGGAGAGAGTGCGTTGGTAAGCTGGGGGAGGGGGGAGGGAACAGGGTTTTTTTTTATTTTTTATTTTTTGAAGGGGAAACTGGTAAAGGAGATATCATACATATGACATATAAGTAAAGAAAATATCTAATAAAAATGTAGAGCTTGAGCTTGATATATAAACAAGAAATTTGCTATTTTTTTTTTATTTTAATATAAGGTATACCTAATCCAGCGCTCACAGTAGAGAAATTTATAAGCAGAACAGATTAGGGCTGAGAGTTTATCTTTTGTTCTTTTTTGATTGAAATAGATAGAACGTAGAAATTTATTACTTTAGATTCTTTATAAACCAATTCCATCCAGAGCCTTCCCAGTGAACTTTAAGTACCCTTGCTATGGGTCATTAACAAGATAAAACAAAAACACTTGTATTTGCAATATAGAAACAATCATCTTGGCTTAATATAGTTTAAAAGTGCATCAGTGAGTTTCTGGCTGTATCTCTATACCTGTAAGGAGTCTTACTGTTAGAAAGTTGAATATGGTTGCTAATACTAATGCACTAAATTTTAGTTTCTAATTTTAATTAAGGTTTAATTCCAATACACTAAATCTGGGAAGAAGAAATTCTAACATGGCTATTTCAATTAAAGCTATTATTTTTAATGTCTAAGGAAATTAGAATGTTAAGTTAATTAGTCAATTCTGATTTCTTTGCAATCTTCCATCATTTTATGTGTGCCCATTTCTCAACAACAGAATTGGGAATTTATGTTTTATTTTTCTCTTGCAAAGTGACAATAATTTTGTAGATTGACAGTATTGATATCGCATGCTAATGAGCAAAACTATTACTAAAAATAGTAAAACTAGCTCATAGAGATTCTTAAACTCCTTTCAGAAGAAGAACAACAGAAAGTGTTTATAATGGCAGTTACAGGACATTCAAAAATAATTACCTAAAACAGAGCCATCTTTTCGTCACTGGAAACTTAAGAGAATATATTTTTCCCAAGGATGCCAGCCACCAATCACGAGTGGAGAGTCATGAAGCAAGAAATAAATAAAAGTTGTGTTTGTGAAATAATTTCTCACTGTGTCCCACACAGAAGAAATGATTATGAAAATAAAAGAGGGAACCAATTCGAAACATAATTTCTTTCATTAATAGGCAAAGAAATTTGTTTAGGCAGTACAGAATATGACCTTCTTTATGTGTGTTCTCCTCCTATGTGTGCTGTGTGTATGTTTGTATAATAACCAATCACACCTTTTAAAAAGAGGAAAAATATTAAAACTTCTTTCAAAACATTTATTAGTTTTAGCTTAAGCTAGGCACCATTTTAGCCATGAACTTTTGTAATTTGAATGAATAGCTCTTCCAATTGACAAAGGAACACTGCAATTGCAGGGTATTTGATTTCAGCACAACCCAGGCAGTGTCATTGTTCAATAGGAACATGGCCTTTGAGCATAGATGATTGATCATAAATCTTTAGGCAGCCCAGCTGGTTTCCCATATGACTACAGAAAAGCACCATCTGGCCCCCAGCGCTTCCAAGGGTCCCCCAACCCCACAGGTTAGAGATGAAAATCTGGCACAGCATTAGGCTGCTCGCCAACTAGTGATAGATAGATGAGCCCCTCACATGAAGTGAAGCAGCACAGTGAACTCGTGCTGGATTCTGCAGTTCTCACTCTTTTCTGATCACGTCTGTAATATAAGGAACCCAGCTATTCATGTTGATCATATTTTAAGATTCTTTTACCTTGAGAAAAAAACAACTCGCTGTCCAGCCAGGATCAACACTAAGTCCAGCAGAGCCATAGGAATGGATTGCCTTTGCTGCTACCTCTCTGAATATTGGAATTGTTTTATTGGCTTCTGTCAATATGGCTAGAAATAGTGTCCTATGTAAAATTCCATAATATCATACTATCATAGTGTGGCTCAAGCCTTCCCTAGATTTAGCTTAAAAACACTTATGTGGCAGGGTGGATTAATATGTTCTAAAGATCAAGAGAGAAGAGCAAACTTCATCATAAGACAAAGGCTATAAAAATCAATGGAGAAGTCCTCAAAGCATGAAAGCTAAAGGTTCGGAGGAAGAATGTTTGTGAAAAAACATAGAAATATGTTCTTCTTTTGACCAGGGCCTAAAAGGTATCATGTTCCAGGGAGGGATTTTTAGGTCATCTATAAGACATGGATGACAGACATTATCGCTTTTCCTTCAGGACTGTGTATCTACAGGCATCCAACATTCTTAAAGCCCTTGCTCAAATGTTCCCAGAACATATTACTTTCCTTTTAACTTCTAGGACAAAATATGGTCAAGGCAAGGTTTTTGTGGAGATTGTATGCATCTCAAGGTGAGAGTAGAGGTATTCAAGAGAAACCTTGGAGTACTAAATGTATGCACAGGGTAGGAAGCTGAGGTTTGAAGGGGCTGAAGCTATGGATATGAGACACTGAAACACAAGCATCCACCATGTATGACAACTTTAATTTCCAATTTTCTTTTCATGACAAATATAAAAATAAGTTAATCTTGTATTCATTATTTTTGTTGAATACATTTTAAACATTAAGATTCATTTTAGTTAAATTTGAATATATGTTTGGATTAATATTAATTCCTTGTTTCCAACATCTGATTAAAAGGATCACTTGTATATACTCCAAGTGCTTTAAGAGTCTCATTCTAGTGATGGATAAATAGTCTAACACATACAGGTCAATTCACCTAACACAACACACAAATTGGATTGGGTTTAAAGAGTATAAAGATTGCCTGGACTGATGTGAAAATCTCTTTTAACAAAAGGCATTCTAAAAAGTTGTGAAAGCCCTGAAGAAGCTATCAGTAAAACAAGAAAGATATCTGAATACAATAAAACTACATATGGAAAACCACTAGTCAGCATTATACTAAATGTGGGAAAGTATGATAAAGTTCCCTAAATCCAAACAAAACAAAGTGTCCACTTATTAATGCAGTACATAGTTCTTTAAGTAAAAAGAAATTAAACATTCAAATTGCATATGATAAAACCAGTACACAGTTAATGAAATATCATAAGTAGAGAAAATACACCAAACATCTTTAGCCATCACATGAATGTAAAAGAGTTCTGAAAGTATCCCTCACTCCTATAGGAGCAGCTTCTATTAAAGGCTACCAACGGCACCAAATGCTGAGAGGGTTGTGGGGGACAGGAACACCATAGTCCTGATGAAGTACAAATTGAAGCAATTTCTCTGGAAATCAGTGTGTTGATTCCACTCAACTATACTACTCTTTTGTATATACCCTTAGGAATTTAAGTTAGCATATGGTAGTGGTGTGTATCTGTGTTCATCTGGAGCATTCTTCATAGTAGACAAGTCATAGAAATGAACATGTGTGGTCTTCAGCATCAGAGAATGGATGAAGAACATGTCATGAAAGCACATATTGATCAGAAGCCAGCAATAAAGATGAAAATATGTCATTTACAGGAAAATGGATGAAAACCGAGACACTCATTTCAATAAAGTTTCTGAAAGATAGATAAGATGCTTTCTCTACCCGCGAAACCTAGGTTAACTTTAATGGAATGACAGTAGAAAGGGGATTAAGACAGAAGGGTGGAGACCAGTGGGAAAGGGTGAACAAGAGAGAGAATTCAGGGGTGAATGTGATCAAACAGAAGGCATACATGTGCAAGTATGTTATACATAATATGCACTGTGGCTGTTAATGATGATTATCAATCTGATTGGAGTTGGGAACAGCTGGAACATAAGTGGGATATGCCTTAAGAATGTCTCTGAGGCTTTTTCCAGAAGAGTTTTATTGGAGGAGGAACATTCTGAAGATGTCCAAACACAGTATATATTAGCTAATGTTTATTACATTTCTTTATAAAATAAAACAAGTCTCTTGACTGTTGTATAAGGATGATCTTATATGATAACTGCAAAACAAATATCTGTAGGCATGCACATATACATGCATCACACACAGATGCACATACGCATTCATTACACACACACACCAAATAGCTATTAGCCTATAGAAAGACAAGCATAGAATTATGCCAAGAATGAGGTTTTCTGTGACACATCACTCTATGTAAATGCCTTTCTAAAAAATGTAGTTTCAATGAGTGTGACACAATGTTACTGATTTATTAGCCTGTGTCTCTGGCTGAACCTTAGTGCCAGAGATAATTTCTGCTATACTATCCAGGGAGTTGGTTTTCACAACTCCTTTAGTAGATCTGAACTATGGATCCTGGAGGACCCCACATTCAGTGCAGGATCCTGGGGTTTCTACATGCAGCATGCAGACAGAGATGCTGCATCTGCATGCACCACAACAACTGTCCAGGAGATTTACTGTGACATGCATCATGCTTTGTAGCTCCTTTTTCTTAAAGACAAACACTTTTCACTCACCACTTCCAAAAGCATCGCAGCTACTCATAGTCAGGTTGGATTTTTATCAGGAAAACGTCACTTGCCAATTGTTTAGGTTTTAGAATAACCACACATGGTCATTTTTCTCTTCTGCCACTGGCTACTTACATGGTTTTGTAAAAAGCAATTTAAACCAATAAGAATGATTAAGATAAAAATTCAAGTGACAGCAGATGCTAGTGAAGATGTGGAGTTAGGGGAATACCCCCAAATTCTGGTAGAATTGCAAACTTATACAACCCCTCTGGAAATCAATCTGGAAGTTTCTCAGGTAATTGAAAACAGTTCTACCTGCAGACCTAGCTACACTGCTCCTGGGCATATACCCAAAAGATAGTCCACCATATCACAAGGACACATGCTCCACAATGTTTATAATAGCCTTGTTTGTAATAGCCAGAAGCTGGAAATGGCCCAAATGTTGTTCAAACGAAGAATTTGAACAGAAAATGTGGTTCATTTATGCAATGAAATACTACTATTCAGGTACTAAAAACAAGGATATCGTGAAATTTGCAAGCAAATAGAAGGAACCAGAAAATATCATCCTGAATGAAGTATCCCCAACTCAAAAGGACAAGCATGGTATGTACTCACTGATAAGTGGATATTAGCAATATGGTACAGAATACCCAAAATACAACCAACAGACACAAATAAGTTAAACAAAAAGAAAGGCCCAAGTGAGATGCTTAAATCACACTAGTAAAGGGAATAAAATGGGAGACAGGGGAAGAAAGGAATCTGGGTGGGAGGATGAGAGGAATGGGAGGGGTCAGGATCAGGTGCAAGGAGAGACAGGAGAGAGGGCCATGGGACCAGGGGGCAAGGAGAATGAATGGAAATCTGCAGCTGCCCAGGCAGGGGGGAACCTGTATGAAGTCCCAGACCTGCAATTAAGATGTGTCCCAGGAGTCAATGGGGTGAACTTAGCTGAGATGCCAAACAGTGGGGACATGGAACCTGAAAAGGCCATTTCCTGTACTCAGGCAGGTTCTCCGGTGGAGGGATAAGAACACCAAACCACCCACAATACTTTTCCCAAACCCCAAATTTTTCCTGCCTAAAATAGTGCAGGGACCAAGATGGAGCAGAAACAGAAGGAATGGCCAACTAATATTCAGAGCAAGTTGAAACCTATCCCATGAGTAAGCACCAATCTCTGATATTATTAATGATGCTCTGCTATGCTTGCAGAAAGGAGTCTAGCATAACTGCCCTCTGAGAGGCTCTACCCAGCAGCAGACTGAGACAGTTACCCGGCCCAACATTGGTTAGAGGTCAGGGACTCTTACAGAAGAGTTGGGGTAAGGATTGAAACCCCTGAACGGGGTGGCAACCCCACAGGAGAACCCAGAAAGTTAACTAACCTGGATATCTGGGAGCTCTCAGGGGCTTAGTCATTAACCAAACAGCACATTCAGTCAGGAATGAAGTCCCCAGCACACATAGCAGACAGGCAGGTCAGTCTCCATTCACCTGGAGCAGAGGCTCTCTCTAAAGCTGTTGCCTGGCCGTGGTATCCATTCCCCAACAGGGCTTCCCAAAGGATGTGATGTGACAGATTGGGAAGAAACTCAAGGAAGCCCTACCTTCTTAGAAGAGCAGGGGAGGGGAAAGGGAGGGTCTCTGTGAAGTTGGGACTGGATGGGGGCAACATTTGAGATATAAATAAATAAATAAGCAAATAAATGGCAATTTAAAAGAATACTTTGGGAGACAGAAAATGATGATAACTACTGGAATTTAGTGAATAAATTCCTTGAGAAATGAACACAACTGAGTCAGATAGATCTTAATTTTCTTTACAATTAAGACAGAATGTGTAATGCTATTTTTTTTTTTTTTTTTTGGTTTTTTGAGACAGGGTTTCTCTGTATAGCCCTGGCTATCCTATAGACCAGGCTGGCCTCATACTCAGAAATCTGCCTCCCAAGTGCTGGGATGAAAGGCTTTGCCACCACTGCCCAGCTTGAAAAGTTTTGATAGCCCACTATAACTCACTCATTTTGCAGAGAAGTTGTGCGCATTATGGCTACATGTTTCATGTTTCCACACCTTACACATGGCCCTGGATCCATCATCTTTATGGTGGCTCTGCCCTCACCTTCTCAGTTACAGTAACCTTAATATCACAGATTTTCCAGACTCCTCAAAATTTGTGATTCCAGACAGGTGCTGTAGTTGGCTCACAGCTCAGAGTAATATCAATCAATGAATTTAAGCATCCAGCCAGACTGTCCTACCTATATTTCCTATATTTCTCTGAGAAATGAGCTGTTGTGTAAAACAAGCAACATGCAAGGGGTGACCCTAATGGGAAGTTCATGCAGCACAGACATGCACATGAACATCACAGCTTTCTCACCTAATTACATAGACATAACTTCCAGTAAGAATAATGGCTAATCTTAGGAACAATGAAGATGAGCATTGAATGAATAGTAAAGACTGTGGATGATCAAACCCATTCTGCAGCACTCACACAATACAAGTAATCTGAAAATAAGTGAAACTTGCTGTCATTTTAATATACAGGGTAAGTGCTTAAGATCATTTTTATGGTAATAAAATAGAACCTATTTTATGTTAATAAGGTAACCATAGAAGGAGTAAGTAGTCCTGTGTAAAATAAACTCCTAGAAATAACTTCTTGTTTAATATAGAAATGTAGATGAATAAAAATAGAAAATAATTTAAATTTAGCAAGGCCATTCTTTTTTCTTAAGTAATGCCAATAATGTGTTTGAAAGATATCACAATGAAAAACACAGGGTTAAGCTTTAGACCATAGACCCACTTTCTTGTGGACATTCTAGCCAGTGTATAGTATCCAATTTTCTACATATAGCCCAATTCTAAATTATCATTTTGTAATCATTTTGGTTGTGGACATGCAACCCTACTCCCCCGATACACATAATATACACATCGTGTATCTAAGCATTAATACTGCAGTCCTTTTCAATGAGAAAAACGGAGATAAATATTTAGAAGAGTTTAACAAATTATAACAATTTTTACTTCACAGTACTGCCAATAAAGATATTAATCAGTAAAGGAAGTGACCCCATGTGCTTATTTAAAAGTCAGTCAGTTGCCTTGAGTTTGAGCTGGGGTCATGTCTGTGAATGCTGTATTTCACAGGGGCAGAGACAGCTTCTGCTTGACACAGACATGATCCTAATTCTTGAGTTTTGCTTCCTTCATCTGATTTATCAAAATGTTCATGATAATCTCTATTATAGAAATTCTCAACCTGGGGTTCACTACCCCTTTGGGGTTCCATATCAGGCATCCTGCATATCAGATATTTACATTACAGTTCATAACAGTAGCAAAGCTACATTTACGAAGTAGCAGCAAAATAATTTTATGGTTGGAGGTCACCACAATGTGAGGAACTATATTAAAGGGTCTCCTCAATGGGAAAGTTTAGAACCACTGTCCTATAACCTTTACCTTAATTATGTTAAATGAATTATCCTGACATTGTGTAAGTTAAGAACATAATTGTATAATAAATTATAGCAATATATCAGAATATAGTTTTCTGTAGAAACGGTGGCCTCAAGTGGTCTATCTGCCTTCGCCAAGGCAGAGTCTTGACTTTGCAAACTAGAGCTGCTGATTTCCAGAATCATAAAAATGTGGTGCTTGTTAACTACCAAGACAGATAATTTATTGAGTTCTTACAAAAATATGAATGGTGATTCTTTGATTCAAAATGTTGTTTGATTTGAGTAATATGGTTGCATTTTGTCTTCAGGGTTGTGGTAAATATTTTCCAGTATTTAATCAATTGTTGAATATACTTATGCTTTCATATCTAGGTAACTATTTTTCACTAAAAATGTATAGTGAAAACTGAGGCAAGAAAAAGGAGACTTTGAAGGCATTTGGAATCTCACAGAAAACCCTGGATAGGTGTCTACAACTCAGCGATGACTTAAAATAAGAGTGGTTGAGTCTGACGGAGTCCCAATCCTTTCTTTGCCATCGTGTGTTTGTAAATGGATTATAGGTTTTAGCTAGCCCACGTGAAAGACCCAAAACCTTGGTACTTTATTTACAAGATGTAAGACAAGATTGGGCAGGCTCTATATTAATCTCATCTATTTGCAAACCATATGCTCCTTGTTTGAGTCTCACCCAGGCTGCTTTTGCTCCATTAGCCTGTCCTCTAGATGCATTCCTCCTGGTCATGTGCTCATGGTCCATCTGGCCTCACGATGACCTCCTCCTTTCTCTATTCTCTTTCCTTCTCTCCCCTCATCTCCCCTGAGGCCCCTCACACAATCCTCAAGTCCTTATTTTCTCTCTTTCTCCTGCCCCATCACAGGTTCATACTTTTTATGAAGCAATTAACTTTAAATTGGGGAGCAAGGTTTATACCAGTGATCCATACAATGCAACTGACCCATACAATGCAAGGGATCTGAAGCTATCCTGAAGCTCAGGTTTTTCTTTAAGGACCATAATCTCCTCCTGTAAGCTGTACTCTTTGGTTTGACTGGAGGGCTGTTTTTCAACACTTCCAATGTGAAGCATTCAGATTTTCCACAAAGCTGCCTGATGTTATGCAAGAAAGACCTGGGCATTAATCCTCTGGTGTTCCACAATAAAATGTTTAGAATCTGTGTGACACATTTCAGGCGACCAATTCCATTTATCACTCAGAATGGACTTCTTCCGGAGCATGGGTAATGTGAGAACCTTCATTGTTCCCACAGACATTGTTCCACAGAGCTCTGTCCACACTGAGAAGAGAGTGGCTTCTTAAGGTGAAAAAAGAAAGGATGAAGTCTTCACTTTCCTGTCATTTG
>NW_022196899.1:33270976-33374211 GCF_008632895.1 Mastomys coucha | reverse complement strand
AAATTTTGTAACAAAATTCAAATTGCATGTACCTAATAACACAGAGAAGAGAGACATACACAAGCATAGCAGATTATCACATTTATGGATATTTAGTTGTATTATACATGTTAAAGTTTGCAAAAGTCATATTTTAATTCAGAAAATTCAAGGCTGGTTTTAATGACAAATATATTTGATCAAGAAAGAGTATGTAACAAAAAATAAAATACAAGGCATTCTCAGTTGTTTTTCATTATTGCTTATTAAATTTTATAAGTAAAGATAGATTATGACAATATTTGTAAATTATGGAGTTACTTAAATTATGAAAAAAACAAAGGGATAAATACCAGTGACAAAATATATTGATACAATTACTGAGAAAACGTTCTCTTCTACAAAATGAAGCAAAGCCTACATCCCCTATGAAATGCACAGGATACTGTTGTGCTTAAGTTCTCCCTGAAGATTTTATAACAAAGCCAAACATAACTGAGAGACATTTTTCAGAACACTGCGGAAATTCAACACTTCATGTGTTAAAGCAAAGATGTATATTTATTGGATATATTTAAGACAATTTATAGCAGATCATTTTTAAGTGAAATATGTAAAAAGCACTAGCTGTCTATTCATCTCAAATCACAGTAGGCATGGTTAAAAAAATACCTGTGAGGTTATCGTTGTCCACCCTTCGGCTCTGGCAGGATAGACTTCCTTCCCAAGGGAGAAGAGTTAGCACTTGGTGTTTGCCAAGAGAGCATAATATCCTACAGGGCGTGTAAGCGAATCTTCTGGAGAGCCAAGTCAATATAGTGTTTGACTTCTATCCAATAAACCACTCAGAAATAAATGTGCTTCTGTCATTCCAGTTACACAGATCCTGGCAACTGCATCCTGTTCTCGTTGGCACATTTGCAAAGTCTTATCGAGACAACTCTCCAATAAGAATCTATGGCAGTGCTATTCATGGGGGAGAATATCTGAAAGTAAAAAGAGTTGGATGAATGTGTTCCTTAAATAATATTTTGGGAAGATAAAAATGTTAAACCACAAATGATATGTCTTTCTGAGAAAGGCTAACTATCTCCGCCATTTACTAGTAAGATTATCAGCAGGGTTTGTATATGTAGGAACAGAATAAATCTGACTTGATGGAGATGGGCAGTCAGCAATGGGAGACCTTAAGGCCATATGTCCAGTGTCAACACAGGTGGCTCCATGTTTCAGGCCTTTCCAATTAGTGTCTCGTCCCACAACTTATCACTTCTTCATTGTAGATGGAAAACTGTTTCCTCCGGAGGACTGATCTATTTGTCGATGTCTGTAGACATATGGATCTCTAGCTTTTTTTTCTCTTATTTTATTTTTAAATATGATACGTCTGGGCAGTGTTTTGCTTGGGATTCATATCCTTTTGGTAAAAACAATTATCAAGAGAGATGACTTGGGTTCAAGTGTGTGTACCACTTTTGCAGAGAACCAGAGTTCAATTACCAGCACGCATGTGAGATGGCTCAAAACCTCCAGTGTGCCATGCTCCAGAGAATATGATATCCTTTCTAGGACATCAAAGACACCTGCACTCACATACATAAAATCACATATATGCTCACATAGTGCACATACATTTAAAATAATTATATCTTAAAAATAATTGTCAATATTTTAAAATACAAATATCTAGACTTTGAACTATCCAGGTAAATCTTATACTTGGGATAATTTGGTGGCAGTGAATGGAAAGCATTACTTCACAGACATTCTTTCTAGGGCCTGCCCAACATCTTCTCTTTCCACTTTGGTGCTTGACTTGTCATCTCAGTGCACACACACGGTCAGTGTATCATTTGGTTCTCAGGTTTGGCAGTACTCTCTGTTAGCTGGTCTCTGCTGGAGAAACTAGTTTGGAAATTCCATCTTCAAGTCTGGATTCTTTTATGATTCTATTCAGGAAACTTTCCACTTTTCCTATGTCATCTAAATTACATGAGATCAAGGGCTTCCAGGTCCCCATTTAGACTTTCTCTGGGAAGTCAAAAGCATGTGTGCTGGATGCCGACTCATTAACTTAGGACAGTGTGTGGATTCTGTCAGCTTCTGGTACAAAGGAGTAAGTAAAATCTTGTCATTTTTTTCTTCCTCTGGTTTCTTCCTTAGTAAGCTTTATAAATATAATAAATAGTGTCAGGATCATAAGGACACAAGGGCATAATAAAGCTGTATTAAAATATAGGCTAGAGAACTCATATGCATTAGACTGTGAAAATGTCCCCAAAGACAAGTTAGATAGTGGTCCTTATCAACCTGCATTCTCATTACTCTCTCTCTCTTTCTCTCTCTCTCTCTCTCTCTCTCTCTCTCTCTCTCTCTCTCTCTGTGTGTGTGTGTGTGTGTGTGTGTGTGTGTGTGTGTGTGTATGCATGTCAAGGAGCCTATAGGTGCAGGAACCTAAACTATCCCATGTTCTTAGCCCTCAGCTCACTTATTTCCACTGCTGAAATAGACTGCTGGGACTGCTCCAACAATCCACTTCACTTCTGCAGCTTAGCTTAACCTCAGAACTCAGCTCATGCCAGTGACCTTGTGGCTCACTCTGCATCTGGAAGAACTCTTTAGAAGGGCTCGTTCTCCTACAGAGTCATTCTCTTTAGCCTCCAATAATGCCTCTGAACTCTTTGAACTCTGCTGTGGCATCTGCAGTGCATTGTAGTCATTTTTTGACCTACATGAAGATGACAGATAATGATAGATGAAAAATACATGGAGAGAAGTAGGTAGTTGATATTACTTATAATTACACTGTGTCATGCATAATTTATGTATATACAATATATATGTATATATATATTGGCCTGGAAGTCGAGATTGGAATAAAAGAACCATTTTTGCCAATGATCACCAATGAAGGAAAATAAGGACTATTTGCCAAAGTGAGGCCAACAACACCAATTCATTATACTTTATTGTTATTCTGTAAGTTCTGACATTGTAAAAAGAGACAGAGATAACCATTCACATCAGACATGACATCTTCAAGTCACAGTCTTAACCTCCATGTTGTTCAGAATTCTTTCCTCTTGGCTCATAGGTTCTTCCTGAATCTCCCTCACAACTTTACTATTATTTTGTTCTAAAAATTTCCACTGATTTTTATAATGTTATAAATTTAACCACTTCTAGCCTACTGCATTACTCTACTACCACACTACTATTCTAAGAATATAATATTTGTAGATCTCTTTGAATCGAACAAAATTGATCAGAAAGAACAAAATCTAATTTATTGACCATTTATCTTTAAGAACAACCTCAGAACTCAGCACTAATTGCTCATCCAGTGTTTGCTTTATGAATAAAGATCTGTACAAGAAAACTTTACTCAGCACAGAGATAAGATTTCAATTGATATGATAAGCATTCACTCAGCTGATGATTTGATTTTTACAAAAGTTATAATTCAGTGGGACTGCAGAAGTGGTAAGTGGCTCAGAATACTGGCTGTTCATACAGAGAATGCAGGTTCAGTCTCCAGCAATCACATAGTACTTCACAATTGAAACTCCTATTTTGATGTATTGAACATTCTTTTCTGGTCTCCAAGGGCATTGTGTGCACATGGTACACAGACATAAATGCAGGGACCTTCACATAAACATAAAATTAAAAATTGTAAATAACAAAAACCAAAAAGCTCTACAATTTGGCCATATTCTTTTTGTTGCTGTAACTTCGTTAAAATTAAACTTTCATTTTTTCCTTGCTGGTCATGGAACATTTACTGTATTTTATAGTCACAGAAGAGGTTGAGTTTTTAAATAACAGCATGAAACAAGAGAGAGAGGTATCACGTTGAAAGTCACATGATTTCTCACTTTAAATTTCCATTCTACTTCAGCTCTTTGTTGCTTATATTTTAATCATTTAACTTCCAAAAGTCTGCTTTGTTATTCGAGAGCCCCAGAGATAGCTTGTGTTAAACACTATGTGCAACATTCTTTGCCTGAAGAAAACCCTGCAATGATACAGCAACGTCTTCCATGAGCAGGAACTCAATTGTAGCACATTCCCCAGAGAGCCCATGATAAGTACAGGGCATGAGAGGGATGACAAAAGTGATAATTATTAGAATCATCCTTAAAATAATCTGTGAAAACAACAATAGTGATTCTAAGAACTCCAAGGACATATAAAATAATCAACATTTGGTATTTAGATTTGAGGTCAGAGGTCATCAGCATGGAGGAACATGTGACCTTATTTGGGTTTCTTCTAAGGTACAAGGTGTGGGAAGCTGAGGAGTGTGACACCCATGACACATGGAGATGGGAACAGCCAAGAGCAGAGAAGCTAGCTTAGCCATGTGACACAGTTGAGAATGACAGAGTTCAAAGGGCAGAGAAATATTTAAAGTTAGGGTGAATAAAAATGCTCTATCACATTTTCAATAGTTCTCATTTTTTTCAAAACTTAAAAAAGCCTGGTACCTAAGGTCCCTCCCTTAGAATCATGAGAATCTCTCACCTCCCAGATCTCTGGTGCATTCTGGAGGATCCCCCCAACTTCCTATTTCCCATGGTTGCCTGTTCCCATTCTTCCTGCTGGCCCTCAGGGCTTCAGTCCTTTTCCTTCACCAAATACCAGATCAGGCACATACAGCATAAGATTTCTGGGTCTGTGTTTATTCAGAGATGATGCCCTAACCCTCAAGAAACTGGAAGCCCCAGGGAGTTTAGAGGTTAGGTGGTGTGGTGGGTGGGGACATCCTTGTGGAGACAAAGGGGTGGAGAGGGGGTATGGGATGTTGCCACAGACTGGGCTCATTGTGGGGACCTCTTGTTCCATGGGATGAAAGTTCTGCTCAGGTGGGCAAAAAATTTGGTGAGTGATAAACAGAGTCGATATAAGGAAGTATGGGATCTGAGTGTAATTCTCAAAAATGGCATGAGGTTTTTACAGTCTTTGCAAAATAGAAAGAGAAATCTGGCAGCTCACTAGTCAAGATACGTCTGAGGCCATCTAAAACACACTGGGTCTAAAACAGCAGCCATCTCCTTTGGACTGGTGCAGCACCCCTGGGCTCCAAGCACACTCCAGCCGGAGTGGGAGGGTGTGCGGGTGCACCAGCCAGGAGGACAGAGGCTCGAAGCTCGAAGAATGTTGAGTCACAAATCTCGAATGCTGACTGCTGCACACTATCTCACATATACACACTTGGCTCAAGTTCCTGCCCATCCTTAGTAAAATGCCCACTATGCTAATCTTCTGGGCTAGTAGAGACACATCTCTTTCTTGCTAATTCCTAGAGTGGTTCAGCTGTAGTACATGACTGAGAATGAGGATAATAGTTAAACTTGCCCTGGGATTGTTGAGGATGCCTCAGCAAACTACAATGCCCTATTCCCTTCATTATTTCCCTAACAATGCCAGGGGCAATTAGCCTGAATGGGTGACATCCTTGCAAAATTCCAGACCTAGAATCAGCTCAGTACCGATTAGGATTAGTTGGAACATTGTGGGGGCTGGAAAACATTGTTTAATTTAGTTTGGCTATAACAAAATATTTATAAGGGCACCTTTATCCCCGAATAAAGAAAGCATGTAGATCTCGCCACAGACTTTAGCAGAGACCAATCTGGAACACATCAGAACTAGGAGATGTCAGCGATTGACCACCTCAGGAGACTGGCTCTCTGTGAAGCATATGCCTTAGGTCTATGATCAGGTCTTTTAGACCTGTCATGCAGACACAACTGAAGTAGATGAGTGCTGCGTGACAGGATGTGGAGCAGTCAGAGGGTAGATCAGGGGTGGGGGGAGTAATATACGAAGTGTAAAAAATAAATTAATTTTAAAAAGAGCGTATTACCTACAAAAGACTCCTAGTTATCCTTAGCTGTCACCTTGACACATATGAGACCCACATGAGAAAGAGGTCTCATTTGAGGAACTGCCAAGGTGAGAATATGGGGCTGTCTGTGGGGATTGTCTGGATTGTGAATTGATGTGGGAAAGTTCATCCCAGTGTAGGTGACACTACCCTTAGGCAGGTCCTAGGCTATGTAAGAAAGCTATCTCAGCATGACCTGTGATTAAGCCAGCAACCCAGAGTCACCCATAGTTTCTGCCTCATAGTCCTGTCCTAACTCCTCTTGATTATAGACTGTCTTTTGGAGCAGAACTTTTTATGACACTAGTGAATCTAATTGCAATTTATATTTGTAGGAAAAGGTAGAATAAGCAATGAAGGTTCAAGCAGGAATGACTGTTAATCAGAAACCTGGGAAACAGTGAGCTCTATCATGAAAGCAGGCAACATCACAGAACTAACTTAGTACATTTATAGATATAGATATAAAGTATCTTAACTACTGTAATACAGATGTTAGCCAAGCATATCTCTAAGTGGTAGATGTGTAGTTTTTAGAAACAAAACATTACATTTTATTTCTCATGGGGACAACTATGTCATAGACTATGTGAATTCAAAGAACAACTTACAGAAATCATTTGATTCTCTCTTTAAACAATGTGGGTAATAGGGACCAAACTCTGGTTATCAAGGTTGATAGCAATTACCTTTAACCAGCGAGACATCTCACTGGCCTGTTTTAGTAACTATATTTTTTAGCTTAATGTTCTAAACCTTAATATCTATATCTATATATAGGTATATATAGATGTATATATATATATATATACATATATGTATAATATGTATATATAATTTATAGTCAAGAAATAGCACAAAGAAAATTTTAAAGTGTAAGATTGTTGTGATACATTCGGAACTTCTAACACTCTCACACAGTTCTTACATTTCACAGATAAATTTATACTTTCTTTTATATTTAAAAAGCAGGAGAAATTGAGTGATGGTAATGGACTGTGAAGCTCTAATACAATGAGAGCAAAAGTCTGTTGTAATTTGCAATGGAGCATGTAGCACAGCATTCTGCTTCATAAGGAGAATCACATTATAATGCTTCTATAGCTTTCATGCAAGATTATTTCAGTCACACATAAGGAAAATGCTACACTGTAAGAACAGAATTTAAGGCTAGGAGAATGTGATGTACACAAAGTGCTCGCACACATGTGTGAGGACCAGAGTTTTTATCCACAAGACTGCATGGCTGGATGCTTCTCTGCTCATCTGTAAGTGCAGTGCTTCTGCAATTAAATTGGATTGGACCCAGAAGGACCCTGAGCACTCAAGGGCAAGACAGCTTAATGTACACAGCAAAAACTAGAGTCTCTCTCAAATATGGCCAAGGTGAAACAACACCCCAGGAATTTATTCTCTGACTTCCAAGTGCGATTCTACACACACACACACACACACACACACACACACACACACACACACACTTTTTAAAAAGGACAAGTATTGAAATAACTACCAATGATTAAATTTGTCTGGCAATTAAAATAACTTTACAAGGAATGTCTAGACACAGATGTATTTACTGGTGAGCTGTTTTTCAAATAGTTAGGAGGGGAGTGTATTTAAAACTTCAAAAATGCATTCTGAAGTAAGAGAAAATTGAAATACAGGTGGAATTACGTCTGTACTCATTCTGTGGAGTTACTGTTAGATTGACAAATCTACCATAAGAAAACCAGCAACAGCATATTTTCCTCCATAAATGCAAATATGAAAATCAAGATTAAATATTTAAATATGCAAATATTTTAAGATTTTATACACCATAGCCTACTTATAATTTTATCATTCTAAAGAGTCAATGTGTTCCTCATCCAAACAGGAAAAGAAGGGAAGTGCAGTCTTTTCTTAACAGGCAAAGACAGTTGACAAAAATGGCAAGAATTTCTAAAATGACACTAATTTCTAAATGGAACATTTGTCATTTCTGAAAATGACACTAATTTCTAAATAGGAAGGCATAAGAGAAAACCCTGAAACTAAAACCACATCCAGTGTTGAGCAAGAAATGATTCTGTTTCTCTTGAGCAAAATCAAGACAAAATGACATGAATTTAATTTAAGCTTTAGTTTGAGGTGACTGTATGCTGGTGTGAGGGAAAAAGACAGCAGGAAGGAGAGAGAGACAGAACAAAGGACCTAAAGATAGATACAAGAAAGAAAATTGTCTTTGGGTGGAGCACATGATCTCTTGATTAAATTATCTGATGGATGCACAGACATATTTTCTAAATCTAATAAGTCAGTTATAGAGTTTGGAAATAAGGGTGCAGATGAAAATGATTTGTGCCTCTAAATCCTATCAAAGAATAATATGTTAACAAAGGGAAGAAAAGAATTCTGTTCACTGTAGCACAAAAGACAACAAAATACTTATAAGTACATTGAAGAAATGAACTGTAATATATGTATGGTAAGATATAAAACTATCATTGTGAGAAATTAAAGAAAATATGAGCAAATGGGTGACAATCTATTTTCATGAATCCTACGAAATGTATTCAGTGTAGCATTTCTTTCTAAATGAGTTTATAAATTCATTGTGAGGCTCATCAAAATTCTAGAATGTTATTTTTCAGAAATCAACAACCTGCACTTAGAGTTTACAAGGAAATGCAAAGAGCTCTGAGTAGCCAAAATCATATTAAAATTAAGAACTTGGTTAGCAAGCTGACACTACCCACCCTTGCTCTGATCTTAGCATAAGATGGGCTCTGAAGACAATACAGTACAGCAGAGCATCCCTGCACATCCTCATGCACACTCTCATTAAAGGGCTATCTACAACATTATAGGTTGAGTGTATGGGAAAGAGTCATTTCAACAGATGGTGGTGAGACCCTGGAGATCCACCAAAGAAAATATTATCATCCTTATCGACATACACAACAGCTAAGAAATAGTTGGAGCCAGATATAAGTGAGAAAACTATCCCTCAGAAGAGAACATCAGATAAATTTATGAATACCAGTCAAGTATTCTTACATGTACATCTGAAAACAAGACCCTTTAAAGAAAAACATGACAAGATTGACTTCATTGTAAAGATACTCATGCAGCTCAAAATACAGCATTTATAGAGATGGTGTTAAAATGTTTAAATTACTCATTGAAACAGCCTTTATTTTAAAATAGATCAGCTATTTAAAGACTTTAGGAAAGAGAAAGTCTGCTCAGATCCTGACTTATAGATATGTCAGGGACATCACAAACATGCACCTGTCACAAAGATGGGGTGACTTTCAAATAAGCCATGAACAATGCTGAGTGCTAGCTGGGCAGGAAAAGGGAAACTCTGAGCATCAATAATGATGATGTGAAATTTTGGGGCAGCTTCTTACAAAATTAAATATAAACTTTTCACATGACCCAGTCATTCTACTCCTAGCACCCTAACAGTGAAAAATGGAAACGAGTTTCTACTCATATTTGTGGCTGCCTGAAGCCACACACAAATGGATCTTCTGGAATGGGAGTAAGAGCCTGTGAAAAATTAAGGGAAATGGAATGCGGGAAGGGGTTAAAAAATGAGACCGAGGCATGGTGTACTTTCAGTCCTCCATCATTATTGAACTCTCTTTGTTACAAGCAGGTAGGTAGAGAAAAATCCCTCCCACAGTCCATCAGCAATTCATGGCCCAATCAACATCTTCGTCTTCAGTCTCTGGAGGCAGGACTTCCAGCATAACAGGAACTTGAAGAGAGACGTGTCTATTTGCAGGAGCTTAGAGAAAGGTGTAGCTATTTGTGGCAAGGCAAGGTCTGAAAGAACCAGCTCTTAGCTGGAGGAGGGTCACACATATTTGTGGGTAAACATGTGTGCAGTCATTATTTCTCATAGCTGGAGGTTGGGAACATGTCTATCAACCACTGCACAAATCATCCAACCAGTGTGCCATATTCAAGCACCCTAGCTTGTGAGTAAAATGAAAATACGACTGGGGCATGCTACTAGATGGATGGACCTCAGAAAACAGAGCAAACCCTATAGAGTTTCTTTATGAGAGATTGTGTATTTGAAGAATTATAATTGAAGAATTATAATTGAAGCTGCTTCACTTTGATTATATAAAAATGAGCAGAAATAGAAGCATTTCGTATGGACAGCTGAATAAAGCCTATAAAATAGCTCTATAATTAGGAACAAGACTATGAGAATAAGTGACAACATGGAGGATAAAGGAAATACCCAAGCACTGAGTTTTGAGTAAGGGATATATAATTTATAAGATTTACTAGATAGTACTGAGTTTTGTATGTTTTAACAGATAATTTCTATAGTCTATTATCCATCCATCAAACTATGACAAACAAGTATACCATGAAGAGATAGTTATGCTGTGTCCATACATACCACAGGTAAAATCTGACAAATGTCCTCTGATCAACCTCTAGTCTCCAAGGGCTGTGGGAAAGCTCCACAAATCAACCTGCTGGAGGGAATTTATGGCCCAAAGTCTGGAATTCCATTTAATCATCCCAGGTCAATAAGTAGAAGTTGCAGGACCTATCTTGCAAAGAAAACTTTGAAGAAAATAAATGTCAAACATATAAAAATATTGGAACAGTGTACCATCATTTCTGAGGAAAATGAAAAGTGCATTAAGGATTGTGAGTGCTTCCTGTTAACAAACAAAAATAGCAAAATACCAGTAGTCACTACCTTAATATCAGAGGGCATGAATCAGGAAGACACTGGTACTTGCAGACAGCTCGGCTCATGCACTGAGCTTTCACATTTACATCTCAGTCTATTAAATATGGAAAGGAAAAGATCAAAACTGTCCCCTGCTTAGGGGAAGTCAGAAAGTACAGTTTAGCCTTATGCATCCCTGCAATGAACATCACTTAGCCCTGCACTCCTTGCAGGAAGCTGTTGTACATTCCAAGACGTTAACTCTCCTTCCTTTAGAAGACTTTCCAGTCTCATTACATGCTTTGATTTCTGCAGGTCACAGCTGGAAAATACAATAGCCAACCTGGAAAAGATCATGTTTGTGGCCATCTCTCCCGAGTGTGTCCTTGTGGCTCCTAACACTTCATCAAACATAAAACTGCTTCGGTCCATCCTTGTCAAATGTTGAATAACAAAATATTTTCTCAGATTTTTTTTTTTTTAACAAAGATTGAGAGATTGAATCTAAGATCACTCAATAAACTCTTTAGAAGCTGAAGTTAATATCTTTGTTTATTTTTAACTTTAAAATAGCATTCCTCTTATAAAAAAAATATAGGAACTTGTAAATATATATTACACTATATCTGACGCAGCCTCTGAGTCATATTGTAGGAATATCCCTCCTCCCCTGCCCAACTAGACTATTTTCCTGGAGGTGAAATCATGACTTTTAAGTTATCTTATTACTGTAGAGATTTGTTTCTTTCCCATGTCCACTCAACAGAATTTCAATATGAATTTATTCATTTTTATTTTATTTATAATGTTACCTTTAGAAAGGTGGCAACTTATAAGGAAGAAATTTTAATACAGATGTGATCAGGTTGTTGGTAGAAGGAGAGTATCTTAGGGAAAGGAAATCACAAGAGCCTGGGTTGAGTTCCTAAAGCAGAGTTCTTTCAGTTTTTGAGGTAAGGCTTATATGGCCTGAACTGGTCTTGAACTTACAGTGTCGATGAGGATGTATTTGAACCTCTAATCTCCTCCTTCTTCTTCCTGAGTGTTGAGATTGCAGGTGTGAAGCATTATGAATGATTATAACTTGTTGTTATTATTATTATTATTTTATCAATATTTAAAGTACTATATTGGTCCCCATTTTACCAAGACCATTTCTACTACTGTAGGCATCTACATTGTGCATGGTAGGCTTGTTACTACTCCAGGATCAGTGATCGCATATTATTGTGAACTAACTCCTCTAGGTGTTCTAAAATTTTCTTTATTTTAACCTGATGTCCCCTTCTGGTTTCCAAGTTCCTATACTGCAATCAATTCTTCATACTGTTTTGTGTTTGATGACATTCATAGTTTTGAGAACTATTGCACAAATATATTTAGAATCACTCTAAATTATATTTTTCCCATTAATTTTCTCATCATTAAGCCAAGGTCTTTGTTTTATAGGAGGAAAGAGACCAAATTATGTGTAAACAAATTATAGTTGTTATGCCACGTGGACAAACTGACCACAGGGCAGAGATGAAGGATACAATGCCTATGAGCAGGTTGAAGGAAGTTTAAAGTTCTGCTTAGTGAAGTTACTTTTAGAACTTCCTGTCTGTGCAGTGAGTGAAACAATGGCTTTGTACAGTTCGAACTGAAGCACTTGAAATCTATTTGACCCCCGTGGGCATGTGTTTGCAGAGTTGGGTTGGATACATCATTTATTTGGGATTTGGCATCAAGCAATCTACATCTTAAATCTTCCATATACATCTATTGGTTTAGGATTTTTGTTTTTGTTTTGTGTTTTGTTTTTGTGTTTGTTTGTTTGTTTGTTTGTTTGTTTGCTATGGCAAACACAATGCCATGACCAAAATCGTCTTTGGGAGGATAAGATCTATTTCACATTATTTTCCAGGTAATAGTCCATTGTTTACCTAAGGAACATAAGAGTGATGCTTACTAGCTTTTCTGTTTACTGGCTTGCTCCCATTTTATATTTAAATATAAAATATGTATATCTTGGTCCCATATATATGTATATACATATATATACACATATATGTATATGTATGTGTATCTATATCTATATATAAAATAGATATTTCATGATATGGTGTGATTATGATATATATGGCACAGGTCCACCTGACTGAGTATGCTACCTTCCACAAAGTGATCTGGCCCTTTTATTGCAGTCATCAGTAAAGACTATTCCCTCAGTTATTCTACCAGCTCATCTGATGGAGGTAATTCCTTAACTGCAGTTCCTTCTCAGGTGACTCTAGTTTATGTCAAATTGACAATGAAGTCCAACTACTATAATTATTAAGTAATCATTTAGTTGTAAAAAAGTTGGATATTTATTGAATACTTTTGTATAGATTGTAAAAATGGTATTATTGTTATTGTCATTCTTGGTTTGTTCTTTGAAACATGTTCAATGTTCATTATAACTCATTGACTTCAAGGTACAGCCAAAGCCAACTTTGCCCTTGCAGTCCTCAGCCTACCAAGTCCTTTTCTATTCTACTTAAAGCCTTCCTGATTTGCCAAGTTAGAAGTTGAGCAGGTTAAGTTCTGGGTCCCTTTGACATACTTGGTCATGACATCTGTTCTGAGACTTGTTTTACTTCCAAGTTCTACTAGAGTCCCCAGGCACATCATGTGCACTTGTCTCAGACACAACTATTTTTCAGGGACTCTAGTTCTTTTCAAAGGCCATTTGTGACATTAAATCCGCATGTAGGTATATGGCACTTTGCTTCTTTGAGTCTTAGTTTGGTTTGTTGGCAAAATAAAGAAGTTTATGTAGGAATACCAGACCATAGGTTATGCACATATATATGTGTGTATATATATATATACACATGTATATATATACACATATATATGCAAATATTTATTTACATATTATATACATATATATAAATATATACAGAGAGGGCAAGAGAGCTCTATATGTGTGTATAGATGCATAAACATATACTCTATATAAAATATGTGCAAATGAATATGAGTTCTAATGTCTCCTGAAAGGCAATAGATGATTCAAGTTTCTTCCATTTGCTTGAATTCATCTCCTAGTATGATGGTGATAAAAATGTCTCTCACTCTGGATATTTATTTATGTAGTTTACTCCATTCTACTATACATATTTATAGGTTGGAACTGTCACTTGTGTACCCTACAAAGGTTATACTTTATCAGTTAGCATGCATGTCCATACAAATCCAATTGTTTTATCATTTTGCTCTCAACCTGTACACATTTCTAAAGACATTTAAGGTCAGGACGCCATTCTTCTTCCATGATGATTAAAAGCTGCTTCTCATGTCATGACATCATTACCTCATTTCTTATACAATACATAATTCTCTATCAATTTGACTACATCTGAAGTGAAGTAAAACTCAAGAGACTGGGTATTTGAGGTGTTATGTTTTAATTAAATCACATTAAGAGTACAGAAATACTTTTAATCTGAGTCTTTGGAGGTGGGAAAAATCCATCTGTAATCTGGGCCATACATTCAAGTTACAGTCTATTTAGAGGACATACTCAAAGGAAGCTTTTACTCTTTGACTGCTTTCTGGAAAGTACATTCCTTCACTGGTATTAGAGCCAGTCATACTAAAAGTTGAAGAACACAGAGAAAGGAGGTAGGAACAGCAAAATAGAAAGTTGTTACAGGGTGGAGGAAGTGAGAAAAAAATATATATATTGGCTCTGTGTCTGTATGTGTTATTCAGGGTTACATTTCATTCTTCATGCTATAAAATTTAACTAATTTTAACTAATTTTAGTAGATTTAAAATTTTGCCATATACTATATAAACTTATAAAACTAATTGTCAAAACATTCTGAATTATTATAGTAGTCTTCCATATCCCTTGATCAGCACTTTGCTCTCTGTGATACCATATCACGCTTTGAATAAATGAAAAGCAAAGAAACGAGAAGGTCAATGGGCTCCGATTGATGTGACTATTGCCCTAAATTAAAATAAAGTATGGAAAGGGATCCAAAGAATCAGTGAAAGAGGATGTGGGAACATAGTGAGGAAGTGGAACCATTGAAATAGGAAATGTAAATATGGAGAAAGAAGGTAAGAGAACTAAAAGAGGAAGTGAGAACTCAGAAAGAAGTAAGAACAGTAGAATCAAAAGTAGGTACAGAGAGAAGTGAGAAAAATCAAAAGAAGTATGATACTGAGAAGATAGAGCAGGAAGTGGTACCAAGGACGGGTACAAGAAAACAGATGATGGAAGTTCAGCCACAGATGGAAGTGGGAATATGGAGAGAGGAAGTTGAACCAACTGACTCCTTAAAGAATTCACATAAATATTTTATTAAGTTTAAAACCTCTTGTGGCAGGATGGCACAGGCTCCAAACAGATTGAGTTTACCCAATGGCATTCAAATCTGTTTTGGTATTAGAGCATTTGTCAGGAATAAGACAAGTGAGACTAGACATCTATGTCTTGGAGATAACACTCTTTGGAGATGGCAAAGGCTACATAAATTTAAAGTGTAATTATGACTGAAGTTATGACTGGGTGACCCATCAAGAGAACCAGCAAATATACAGATTTCATGTTCAAAGTTCACAGGGTTCTCTTTGAACAACAATAACTGGGTTAAGCTGTTAATAAATGAACATCTTGAATTAAGGACATGTATAAATTATTAAACTATTTACAAAGTTAAGATTTAATACCATAAATATTTGCCATCCACGTATCACTATCCATTATTTTAAAAGGCAAAAAGGAAATCATGGAAAAATAAACATTATAAAAATATATACTGCTCTAGGCTGATTCAAGCAAGTTACTTATAGTTGAGACACATTTATGTTAAAAGCTGCAACTTTAAGATAGTCTGGCTGGCTTCCTCAGCAGAAATAACTGAGTAACAGAGTGAATCATGAGAAAACTTAAGATACCTCTGAGACCCTCCACAAGCAGATTCAGGAGAGGAAAGGACAATAGAGGAGAGAGCCTTAACTTTGTGTTCTTTCTGAATCAATAATACTGAAACATCATCTCTCCCGAAAATATTGTATTCTGATGGTGGGTAGGTATCTGCATATTGAAATTAAAATTTATTTCTCTATTCATGTATAATACTATGCATAATGATTGAGCACTTATTTGAGCCAGGCATTGTGTTAATCTCATCCTAGACATGACTTCATTGAACCCTCTCAAGGATATTTCAAGGGGCTGGCACAATTATCTCAAGGCATTTCAAGTCACAGCCACCAAAACTGAAGAAGTTTCCACGGTTGTATTTCATGGTCAAATAGCAAGGATTTACTACAAAGCTCACTATAAAATGCTGCTTTCATGAAAGCATGCATTAAGCCTACTTTTAAAAATGTCACAGTCTCTTAGGTTTTATGTACTGCCACAAGGAAAATGCAATTTCCATAGAGTCAGAAGGCAAAGGTGTCACCAGCATGTCCTTGGCTCTTCTGAAGTCTGAAACTTCCATAGTACATGCCAAACACAAAACAGAACATGGAACACAACCCACCATAGACACAGGCCAAGTAGATAGCTCTGTCTCTGTCTCTGTCTGTCTCTCTGTCTCTGTCTCTTTCTGTCTCTGTCTCTGTCTCTGTCTCTCTCTGTCTGTCTCTCTCGTCTCTTTCTGTCTCTGTCTCTGTCTCTCTGTCTCTCTGTCTCTCTGTCTCTGTCTCTCTCTCTCTCTCTCTCTCTCTCTCTCTGCCCTTGGGCAGAGTATTAGTACCACTTGTGGAGTTGGTACAAAGTATTCTTCCAATATTTTCTCCCCTTGATCATCAAGATTTTTCTAGGAAATCAACTAAAGCTAAAAATCTTAAAACAAAACTTGAAACCTCCAATGCTCTATAGAACACTGGTAGTGAGGAAGGATAGACGAGCCTGTGTGAGGAGTTAAAGGTGGTTTCAGCATTTCTGTAGAATTTCTGATTTACTAAAATGGCAACATGGCATTGAACATGAAGTTAATTTTAATCAACTTCTCTTTCAAAGTATTACCCCTGTCACATATGTATCACATATGTTTGGACTTGTGATCAGCAAGTGCATAAATTCAATCAGTGTGGAGAAATTCAATAGGAAAGAAAAACCCAAGTGCCTTCATTCGTCTTCTATTTCTGTGACAAAATAGGGTTCATTTTATATTCTATCAAATACAGAAAATTGGGAGAAATTGTTTGCAAAGGCCTTTTTAACCCACAGGAGGACAGAGTTTCAGTGGGATTTGGATTCACAGAGTTAGATTATTTCCCTGACTGTCACTCATTCCATACTAACGTAACTCTTGACAAGTCTGTATTTCACACACACTCCTGGGTTCCCTGACATCATTCACACTGAACTGGATCGTGTGCATCCTAACATAGTCTTCTAATTCATACTGCATTCCTAATTCATGCATGGTGATATGCCAGTATTACCAGTTAGAGGTGGCACTGTGATACCCAACTGACACAGCTTCTCAGGGCACTCTGCTCCCAACTCAAAACTAGTGCCATCACCATAGTATCTCCAGATTCATACATCAGCCTCTCTAGCACTTGTGCCCTGTGTACAGGATATATTAAAGGTATATTAAAGCAAGAGTTTGGTCTGACATACACTCATAAAACTCCACATAATGTCAGGATGTCTAGGAAGACATTACCTCAATCTCAGTGAATGCTCATAGAAGAGAGATTCTGCCAAGAGAAGAGTTACGTTAGTTCTTCATGTCCCAACTAGGTGAGGCTACAGGCTGAAATCTAAATCATTGTAGGTCGTGGGTAAGGGCACTTGAAATCAATTTGCCACCCTAAATTAAATTGAAGCATCACATGGTAGGATGGTTTACTGGGTGTGGCATATGTATGCCCACATATCACACACACAATACATAAATAAATGTAACAAAAATAGTTTTAGAAATCAATTTATAAATGTTCTCATCTTGACCAGTGCAATTATTATTTTCTCCCTCTGATTCTTTTATGGATAGCATGGTACCTAATGAATCTTCTGAGAAACCTACAGGTTGTCCATAATACTGAAGATTATAATCATTTAAGCATGGAGATAAAGAACATGTATATTCATGCTCTTTACACAGTGCTTATGAGGAAATATTTAAACACTTAAGCTTCTGAAACCTTAAATTTTGGAAACTCTTCAAGGAGAGAATTAATAATTTATGTTCTCAGAGAAATGGCATATAATTTAGGACCCCCACAGAGAAGGCATGCATCTCTTGCAAATGAAATCACATTTTACCTGAATTCAGTGTTAAGCCTTTTAAATACCTTCAATGAGTTGTATTTTGAAATTAAACAGAGCATAAGAGAATCTTCCTAAAATAGTACTTAAATTAATAACAAGGAAATAAATTTCAAAATAGATAAATAGATGAATGATTGAACACTGTACTTCATAACATTTTTATTTTAAACTGTGAAACTAGTAATTTTAAGATGCTATCAATATTTCTAATTTTACCTCCAAATTTTTATTGCATAAAAACATCTCAATCAGCAGAAACAAATCCTAAGTATCCTGAGTCAGTTTTCTAATAAGGCTGTGTTCTGCTGGTCAGTATATTGTCTATGCACAGAATAAGCTCTATCCTTGTATTAGCCTTGTAAATGTAAATTTTAAATGGAAACATTCTTTTGAATAAGAGACGGCTTTATAGGCTTATGCTGGCATGAAGTCACATAATAAACTGTGAGAATTTTAATTTAAAGCAAAGTTTAAAGCCACTGTGGTTTGCCAAAATTATCCTTCATAAAAAACGTCCTCAATGTTTGTCAACAATTTATGCAATTATCCCAAATTAATCTGAAGCCAACACTGAACCCATTGCTCTAAAATACTTTTAGAAAGCAAGGCTGGGTGAGCTATGGATCAATTCCATGGCAGTAAAGTGATATAACCTGAATTAAATTAGGAGTACAGAGCAGAGAGTAATGAGAGGAAGGCAAATGGAGTGTATGCGTGAGTGTGTGTGTGTGTGTGTGTGTGTGTGTGTGTGTGTTAGAGGCAACAGTCAGTTTAGACAATTTCTTCTATCTTTAAAGTAAAGAATCAAATTGGTGCTTCATTGGGAATTTTCAGAACTTTATCCCTTGATGAGCATTTGGGAGTGAACTAATACCCAAACTGAGGGCCACTGTCGATGTTGACTCAAATAGGAGTTGCTATGTTACTGCGTGGGCATAGAGCTAGGAAATGGCTCCACAGGATAGGATGCATGGCCAAGCCTGACAACCCAAGATGCACCTCCCTGCAAGCATGATTGAAGGAAACACTCCAACTTGTCCTTTGATCTCCACACAAAGGCCATGGCAAGAACACGTGCACACACAAAGATAACTGAATATGCTGATTAAGAAAAAGTGTGCTGATTAAGAAAGCACAATGTAGTCATTACTTTCTTGTACATTTTCCAGAAATTTAGTCAGCTGAAGGAAAATAACTCAGATATTTTCTCTTCTAATCACAAATTAACCTAAAACATCTTTTTTTAGATTTATTTTTATGTATTTCATGTATGTGGGTACACTCTTGCTGTCTTCAGACACACCAGAAAAGGGCACAGATAGCCCATTACAGATAACCCACTACAGATAGCCCATTACAGATAGCCCCTTACAGATAGCTGTGAACCACCATGTGGTTGCTGGGAATTGAACTCAGGACGTCTGGAAGAGCAGTCAGTGCTCTTAACTGCTGACCCATCTCTCCAGCCCAACATAAGACTTAATGAAACTCAGATCTTCCAAATTCAGCATTTCTCCTGTTTTCTTTTCTTATGATTTTAGCTGCTTTTCAGCTCTGCAGCCTATCATGTCTAAAGGCTGGGCCAGTGTATCCCTTTCAAAGCTATCCTATGAGGGAGACTGCCCTGCCACACCACACTACATGCACATCACCAAGGGTGCATGCTGTGAATGGCTCACGGGAAGAGTTTGTGTCACCACCCTGTCGTGTTTCAAACCTCAAACCTACAGGGCACAGACTTGCAGTGTGCCTAAAATGTGTTCATTATTATTTTTCTTCACATGAGGCTAGAAAGATTCAGACAACACACAATGATTCTCAAGGCATTCCTTATCATAACACAACAAAATCTCATTACAAATGTAATTTTTGTTCATTAGCTAAAGAGCTTCTTTGAAATGTTTGGAATTAGACTGTCTTCTGTAAGGCACCAGAACTAATCAGTTCCCCTCCCCCTGCTGTGTATTTTCTGTGAAAATTGGGACTCAACACTGCTGTACACAACATGGTTTAATTAAGAGCACACACTTTAATCCCAGCACTTGGGAGGCAGAGTCAGGTAAAAGTCTGTGAGTTTAAGGCTAGCCTGATCTATGTCTTGAGTTCCAGGACAACCAGGGTTGTGTAGAGAGACCCTGTTTCTGGAACCAAACCAAACAAACAAAAAACCAAAATGAACAAAATAAACAAAACAAAGGAAAAAACAAAAACAAATAAGGAAAGAAAAAAAGGTGTAATGATTCATGGGAAACATTTTGTTTGGAAAAAGCTTTGTATGATGTGTACCTAATCATGTAAATAGAGGCAGCTAATTTTCTATATTGTCTATAAATTGGTGTTTGCCTACCAGAGTGACAAACATGTCCATGTTTGGATCGTCTAAGCCCTGTAAATGTCACATGTGTTATTGCATGATTGTGTGACATGTGGTACATGCTATGGTTGTCAACACAGATTAAAACAACAACTAAAGCAGAAGCAGAATCTCCAAACATTGTAACATAATGAATCTCTTTCTGGTGATTAAGAAATGACTTCTGTATTCTGTCATTACTGCACGACACAATATGAATTTTCACGAACAGATTCAGGGGGAAAGGGTGTATTATCCATAAGGCTTTTGACTGGTGGTGTCTTAAAAAAATGCAAAACAAACAAACAACAAACAAAAAACAAAACAAAACAACAAAACAACAAAACAAAAAACAAAAACCACACACAAAAGCCAAAAGAGCTCGCAATAGTAATCCTTACTTTGGATTCAATAGTTTAGAAGGAGAATGGGAAAATATACATGTAGAAAGGAAAATAAAATGTACAGTAGGTTCTGTAGCTAGAGAAGTTTGCAGCAGCAACAAAGCAGAAACAAGCTTTCACAGACCCACACCCGAGGCCCTCCAAGCAGTACTTGCTGTCTTGTTTTATCTGGTCCCCAACGCAATGGGATAGAATCCTGAAGCTGCTTCTGTATCATTTACCTGGATAATGACATGCCATCATCCCCCTTCCACTTCCCCTTGTGCTTGTGACTGTGGAGTCTGTAGGCATGAGGGCAATCTCAGGGCCTCCAACGTGCACAGGGACCTGAAGCTGTGAAACCTTTGTAACTCATCCTTGGCTCCTGAGTTCCTGAAATATTAAAAGTGTCAGAAGGGCAGAGAAAGTCAGCATTCTTATGAGACCACATCTTTTTCTGCTCCTCGGCTGTCGTTCTCGGGGACGTTTGCTCTGATGTCGTAAATCTTTTGTGGATTTTGCCCTGGAGAAGAATCAGCTACATCACACATTTTCATCTACTGAGTTTTTATATCTGAAGCCACACCTTGAACAAGACGTCCTTGGGCAATATTAAATTTTAATTTATGTATATTCAATAGCAGACATATTTGCATTTTTCTATACAGAGTAGTAGAGTATATTCCAACATTGTCCACTTCAGGGCTCATTTTGAGAATTTGAGGAAAGATGGCCTACAGTAAATGTTTTGGTTCTACTCAGGCTTCCATGGTGCCTCCTACTCCTAGCCTCTGTCTCTGTTGATACTTCAGAACTTGAAGTTGAAATGTTGGCAAAACCCAGGGAAATTCCAGGTTTCCTTCCCTAATGGTGTGCAGACCTCTGTCTCCCGCATGCTCAACACCTCCCTAGACTCCATTTCTCAGTTTCCTGGATCCCCTAGGTAACACTTTTCCCCTGTATTGGCACTGAACTCGGCACTACCTCCCGAAAGCAGAGACAGAATCCGAAGGAACAAATCAGAAGTGTTCCACTTCAAAGAGCTGCATGGGAAAGCTAGGGTCCCCTTGGGCTCCAGCAAGACCGGTGGAATCTGCAGCTCCTACCTCCGTCTCTTCTGCTATGACTTTCTTGAGGCTAGGTTTCAGAATTGTCTCCATTTCCAAATCTGGACTTCCGCAACTTCGTCAGCCCCCCACAACTGAAAATCCCTTTTCGCTGGTGCCCTGAAAGCCTGGAATGTTCTTTGCTTCAGCCTAGGACCTTGGGAATTAATCACCTGCAGTGTCCACAACAGTGCAAACTTCTTCTCTGCTTGCTTTGGCACTGAAGCGGCACTGCGAAGCTCTAAACTAGTTTGAAGTTTTATTGTCTTTTTCCCACTAGGTTTTAATTATGGATGCTTAAAATATTTCAAGTCTAAAGGTACTCTCATAACTGTTACAACAAAACAATGGAAATAAGCAGTGTATTAAATTATTAAAGTAAAACTTTACACACCAGACTGGGCACGGTTTTAAACACCTTTTTTTTAAAAAAAAAAAAATTGGGTGTTTCAGAATTTTAGTGATTTGTGTAAAAAAGAATGTATATTATTTACTAATAGGCAAAAAGTAGGTTAGTTTCCCAAACTATGGCTCCATTACATTTAATGGGATCCAGATGGTGCTAATATTTATGGTGGATCCTAACCTCAAAACAGAACACGAGATGGGAGAAGCTGGGGTCCAAGTCTCATGGCTCAGTGGAACATTATATGTCCCTAGTTTCAAAGGGAAAATACAGTTTCAGTATAAAATTTGAAAGACAGTGAGAAAAACAAACAGCCATTTTATGTCCTGAGACTCCCCTTCTACACACACACACACACACACACACACACACACACACACACACACCACTTGTTCTTCATGATGTTTGGCTCTGTCTTATTATATAGTGAGCTGACATTTAAGCCTACTTAGTTGATTCTGTCCTAATGAATACATATGTGTGTGAATACATGAATGTGTGTATAAGTGTCTGTAAATATAATAGTTTGAGATTTTTGTAACCTAAATCAAGCAAATATGCCAATAACTAAAACATGAAGAAAATATAGTAGCTTCTTGGTGTTCTAGTAGAAAACTTAAATTCAACTGGAATTAAAATATTTGCTTTTAGTGTTTCCTAATCATGTGCCAGAAGAAAATGTCTCAAAGCATGGATCTGTCCACTTGAAAGCTGTATGATATAGCTTCTGTACAGTGACTTGGAAGGACGTGAGAGTCTAGGAACCTATCCCTGTGTATTCCACAGATCAATGTTTCTTATCATGGGAGACATCCTCTACAACCGACAATGAAGAGGGATGGAGGATGGACTTTCCTCAAACCTTGGAGGCCAAACTTCATCATTTAACTGAGGACAAAACTCATTTCCAGAAGCAGGATTTAAATATAGATAGGAAAGGATTTCCTTTTCAGATGAAATGCAGTTTACAAGGAGAAAGTGCTATGATCTGTTCAGGAACTAAGTAAGGATGGAAAGTGTCTATACTTTTTGGACGAAGCACTTGCTATGCAAACTTTTGGGTTAAAATGGGGCAAACTTGGTTACAGAATGCTAGTCATTTTCCATGATGGACAGACACTGCTAGGAATCCCAGAGCCATGCCAGAGATGCTCAGCAAGGCCTTAGCCACCTGTATCTGTTTATTCTTTTGCACATCATATGTTGTTGTGTGTCTGCTCTGGAACATTCTTCTAGGTTGATGAGATGCTGACAGAATTTTGACTTAATGGGATTAGTGTCCAGAGGTGAAGAAGTGGCTAAACAAAACATTCAATAAGAGGGAAGGCTTTGTCCACTTGGTTGAGAGTCAGCACATAAATAGAACACAGAAAGAGATTTATAGGTAGTTGTTGAAGAACCTCAATAAGAAAGGGCCAGTTGAAAATACAACTTCACTACACTAAAGGTAGATGAGGGTCTGAAGAAAATATTGCCTCTGATCTACACTGCACTGTAGTGAGAAATGGGAGTCTTCACTTTGAACAACTGTCAAGGAGCCATCTAAGGCAAACCAGGAGAGCCAAAACCAGAAGCCCACCAGGCAGGCACAGACCAAAGCTCAGAAGGAGGAAAGACAAATATGGCAGATACAAAGGGAGATGGGGATGGTCATGTCTGATGAATTTTTGGAGAAAAGAGAGGAACAAATGGGTCATCAAATCCAAGTACATAGCTGAAGTCATCAGGAAAATTTCCACAGGAGGAATAAACACACAGGATCAGTTGAGGTACCAGGGACTCAATCCACCTTGGAAACAGGTGCCAGGAGGTCAAGTCAAAATAAGTTGGTGTCAGCTCATAGGTACATGGAGGACTTGAACTTACATAAGGTTAGATTATCAGGATGGCAGCACCTTGTAATTTAGGAATTCAGAATATAACTGGAGGCAGAGACCAACTAATTGCCTTGCTGCCAACATAGAAGGAAGTACTCTCTCTTTTTCTCCCTCTATCACTGTGTGTGTGTGTGTGTGTGTGTGTGTGTGTGTGTGTGCGCGTGCGTGTGTTTATGATGGGTTATAAGAATCACAGGCTTTCAGATCCTTGAAATAACTGTTGTCCTAGTTGCCTCCATATGCAAATTGGTGTTAAATAAATGGCTAGTGCCATCAAACAAAGGGCACTATCTCATTAAACAAGATATTTATCTGTTAAATATATGACCTATATTATAAATATCTAGATGTTTAGGGTTGTTATTGTATAATATCATTATAAGTAGAATTCATTTTAAGGGAACTTGTAAGTTATAAGCTTGTAACAGAATTGAGCAGAAAGTACAACAAGCTCCCATGGGGCCCAAACCCTCTAATATGGGGGTTTCCAAGATGTTCCTCAGAGTTGTGTTGGTTACAGCATAAATAACTCTGGGATACCTATGTGACCCCAAATCCACAGTTCACATGGGTTCACTCTAGGCTGTGGATTCATGCCCACAGGTGCCCCATGACATCACTACCAGCCAACTGAGCCAAAAGAAATCCTTTTACTTCTAAGTTACTTCTTTTCAGGAACTTGGTCACAGCATTGGAGAGTGCAGCTGATAAGTGTTCTGGCTACAGGTGGCCCAGGACAGTGTTGTAGAGCTAAACTCTGGTTATGGCTGAACTATTTTGCCTGCTAGCCTCATCTTCCACAGAGAAAGAGTGAGTGAGCGAGCGAGCGAGCAAGAGAGAGACAGAGAGAGAGACAGAGAGAGAGAGACAGAGAGAAATAGAGAGACAGAGAGAGAGACAGAGAGAGACAGAGACAGAGACAGAGACTACATGTATAGTAGAGAATTAACATTGTTTTCTGTTATAAATTTTATTTTAAACTTTATTATTAAAAACCAAAATGCTAATAAAATGAAGCCACTTACTGAAATCAACCAGACACAACCAGACCCAACAGCTATACATCTCTGCTATATAGGGAGTGAGTACCTGCCCTGAGCTCCTTCTACATAGAACTAGATGACCTTCTGTAGAGTCAGATTTAACTTCTATATCTTTCAAGTTTCTGTTTGCATCATCCAGTCTGAGGTTTGTTTCTAGATGTCAACACACTATGTGTTTCTCCATCTTCTTGGAAAATTACTCTATTGTTGTGTAACCCTTCCCCTCAGCAGTTCTTTGCTTCCCCATGCCCACAATCTAAAAGGACATACCAAATTCATTCTCATTGGGGTGCAATTTTTGATGTCTGCCATTTTTCTTTGATTCACTTTGTATACATTTTTTTTTGCCCAGATGGTTTTACACATGTTCATATTTTGTTGCAAAATTTTATCTCTTACAGATCATATTTCAGTAGTGGGAAATATTTAAAAAGGCACCATCCCATGCTATTTCTGGCTACTCTGTGCCTCTGGTAGTCTCACTGCCTCTATGCCGCCCCATGCAGTGACTGTCCATCTCTCAGTTCTCTTGCCATCTCTCAGTTCTGCTCACATTCTCAGCCATCTGCCCACTGTAGTTAGGTATCACAAGTCCCCATAACTCAGTAAAATCAAAACACTAGAGGCTTGTAATTTATCAGTCAGATTTATATTAGTAAATTCTCAACCCACAAAACTCCCGCATAATGAACTCAAAACTCAATTGATATAAACACAAGCTATATACCTAGATGGGGCAAACACACCCTACTTATTATTTAATCATCTAATCTAAGAAATACTCAGCACTTATGGTTCCCTGGACTATGTGGTTCTTCCTCTCCTATAGGTTCCATCTTGTCTCTCCCTCTCCTTCCCTTCCTCTGTTTCCCTGTACTCTCTGTACTAGTCTCTAAAATTCTCACTCCCCTTCCTTTTCCACTACCCAATCACAGGCTCTTGTCTTATCTTGTGCCTGCCCTCACCTGCATACGGACAACAAGACACATATCTCCTGGTCAGATGTTAGTAGAAATACACATATACACACATTAGTTTTAAATGTTTTTTATCATTCTTATTTTCTAAAAATCACCATATATGCAAATCTAAAGACTAAATGGGGCAACGACCAAATTTTAACACTTACTCAAAATCCTATCTCAGTGAATGAATCTACCACCTATTGAACTCTACAAGATATCTTTAGCTCTACCATACCTAATCCTATTAGTTTATCTCTCTGATACTCTTAAATTTCTAAACTTATCCAAATCTCCATTGCTATTTTCACATTCAGTGTTGTCATCTTGATCCCCACAAATGCTATTCAGAGGTGTCTCTGTATGATGGCAGCATCTGTCACATGCAGTGGCCATTGCACAGACAGAGCAGATTTCTCAAAGGCAAACTGAATCACTATATCTGGTGATTCAACATATCAATGATATCTTATTGCTTTCAGGAAAACTACCAAAGCATCTTCAACAATCCTGAAACTACTTGCATGATCCAGCTGTTATCAATATCTTCACCATTGTCCTATATCCCTCTCTTGTTTTCTGTCATCTGCAGTAATAGGCTTGTCAATAAAATTGAGGTTCAGGATTCAACACAAACTCTACCTAGAGTGGATGCCTCTTACCCAGGTAATTCACACGTACATTTTCAAGTCTCATCCCAAACATTTGAATTACTAAGGGGTATCAGTTGTAAACATTTCACTTTGAATCTAATGTGCCCAAGGTCTTTTCTGTGTTAAACACAACAATTATTCTCTTTCATTGACAGGTTAATAAATGAATTTGGCATGCTAAGCAGAAACCTAAAAATCTTACCCAGAGTTCAAAGTATTTATAATGTATATGCCTTAAACAAGGGCTTATATCACTCATTTTATAAATAGTAGATAAATGTATCATTCCTATAGGATTTTGTGTAGCTATGGTTTACTCATATCAGTGACCAGATAGAACCATAGGCTGTGAATGTTAAGCTCTGAGTAATAGCATGGTTCTAATGCCTTTATTGAATATGTATTCACAAAACAAACAAACAAACAAACAAACAAACAAAACCCAAAGCAAAACAAAAAGCAAAACACCAAAGAAAATCAATAGGCTATAAATTGCTGTGGTTCCGTTTAAGTTGTTAGAATGTATCAGGAAATAGCTATGCAGATGTATCATCTTTAAGTGGAAAAAAAGAAAAAGAAAAGGAAAAGTATCAACTATTGGCTCTTCAAAACTACAGTCTCATTGGCTGACAGGGGCAGGCTCCCTCTTCTTTTCCTTAATCCTCTGTGAAAAGGAATAAAAGAGACTTCAGCAGCAGAATGAAGAAAGATCAGTGTCACCTTCTTCACTTCCCTGTTCTCCTAGGTTTATTAGGAAAACCCAAACCCAAACACTCAGTTCAGAAAAGCTGTGGCTCCAGGATGATGCAGACTGTCCCCTAAGCTAAAGGATGTTCTCCTGAAGCTAAAGAAGAAGAAATGAGGGTACAATGTAAAATTGCAGAAGAAATAATTAAATAACACCATCCATTTCTTTTCTTTAAATGTAGTTTTATTATACATTTAAAAGCATGTGCATTCAAAAGTTACTTGAGGTATTGTTTTATATTTGTTTGAGATTTTCACACATATTTTCCTCTGATATAATGTCTACTTGTTTTCCTTATCCAACTCCTGCAATGACCCCACTGCTTCTTAAATCCATGAGCTCTTCTTTATGTTTTCTTAATGGAAGTGTTTTAGGATGGAAGCTTTGAGAACTATTCTTGAATTAGAAGGTTTCCTAATGATGTTGAAGAGACTTCAGCATGGATGGAGACAGAAAACCAAGCTGATCTGTACATAAAAAATTGTTTTCCACTCAACAATAATCTTTATTTTTTATCCTGTCAAAAATTAAGTATTGAAAAATCATCTTTATTCTCAGAAGAAATGCAGAAGAGCAGATTCCTGCCTTGTGTTCAAACAATTACAGGAGGACAAAGTCACGGCTAGGGCATCTATTAATTGCAGCAGACATTTATTATGGTAATAAATAATCACCTTATTGGTGGGCTGAGGGGAAGAACAGTATTTAAAGATTATGTGAAATCTTATATATTAAATTTTACAATTTTAAAAATAATTTCTCCTCAAATTTTGAAATCAGTAAGCAATAAACCATGATTAAAATGGACATAGAAGACCACTATCTACAGACATGATATTGTACAATAAATTTGGAAAAAAAGAGTGTCTTATTGTTGAATGACATAAAATGATTTAATCTTTACAGGCAATGAATTTATTCTTTTTATCAAGTGTCCATCTGTGTGAGCAATTATTGCTAATTTCAGAGATGAAACTCTATGCATTGGAGACTAAATTTTTCTCTGATAATGTGAGAAACCATCAGAGTAGAAACAGCATGCTCATTTATGGATGAATGGCATCTGTAATGAAGCATCTTTTAAATGATCACAACCACAAACTTGGGACAACAGGAAGGCAAGAAGGTCTACGCTTAACTCCA
The DNA here is from genome assembly GCF_008632895.1 of Mastomys coucha. NCBI lineage: Eukaryota > Metazoa > Chordata > Mammalia > Rodentia > Muridae > Mastomys > Mastomys coucha. Next base: position 33,345,696 of record NW_022196899.1, on the reverse strand, counting down.
CTATATTGAACGTGTAGACATGCAAACACAAGCAGTTCCCTTCAGTTTTGGCTTAAAGGTAGAGTTTCTTGATGGATTAATCATTTTGAAAATACTTAAAGTGGGATTTTAGGTACAGTTGAGTGCATTTGCTTTAAAACTTATGTGTTTCAACCTATGTCTATAGCTGCTATGGGTTCCATCCTAAAACAGTGGCAAAAGCTGAAGGAAAGTTACCCTGTGCCAATCCCATCTGAGGCAGACATCATCTGCATCTGTTGTCCAGATCCAGAGTCCCTGCATATGTTCCATTTACCAGGGCTGATCCCAGAGGCTTCAGCTAAAGTGGCTGAGCATGGGGACACAGGGGAGGTGAGGAGGGCTCAGCAGGGGGGTTTACTAGGAGAGAGGATCTGTACTTTGAATTCTAGGTCAGTGGGAATGTCTGAAAAATGGATTCCATCTGTTTGCCTGGCTGGATAAGGGAGAAAGGCTGTCACTGTGTACAGACCTGTGAATCAGACCTAAACAAATCCCACAGTTAAGGAAATAAACACTGTTTGGAAAGAAATAGAAGTCCCAGGGCAAATGATAACAAGACTGGTGAGCTCTCACCAGGAAGTGGGGGACAAGAAAGGGGAACCTGACAGAAATCAGTTTACTTGGTGTATTTCAAAGTGAGTGTGTGAGGTCGCGGACCACAGACTCTTTGCTTCTCTAGTCATCCCTCATCAGCAGAGCATGCTGAGTGAGCCATTCTCTTGTAGACATTGGGGGAGGGCGTTTCAAATGAGGCCCTTGTAGAGCCTAGGAGGTTCATTCCATTCCTGGTCCATTCCAGTCTAAGTCTAGTCTTGGTCATTGTAAAACTGGCTAAGTTTTTGCCTTTATTGGGACACATCATTGATTCCTGTTACAGATGTTGAGGGATTCTCATCCGCACAAAACCAATATTATCAACAGATCATCCTGTTGTAACATTCCTTGATTATATCTGTCTTAAAACTCATAGGTTAAAGTGCACTTGTAGGGTAACACAGTAAGAGGCATGTTTTTTGGAGGTCATGAGCATGAGTCACATGAAGATTATTATTGACAATATAAAAGAGACTCTCAGTATATAAGAACACACCTCAAAATTAGGTAAAGAATGTGTTCCTTCTGGAAACCAGGAAATTGCTCCTCATATGACATTGTGCTGAAGGTGGCTTGATGTTGTATTTTTGGACATGAGGAAGATAAATTTCTATCCATTGTAAGTTGGGTATGTATGTCTCTGTGTGTGTATTTGTGCGTGTGTATGTGTGCTTATAGAAATCTGTACCATCTCAGAATGGTGACAATTAGAATTTTTTCAATGAAATCTCTGTTTAATTTGCATAAATGTGCTCATATAGTCAAAGTTTGTAGAATAAAAATGTCAGCCTTTAAAAAATGTAGGCAGCATCCTATCATAGGCCCACTCTAAAAAATGAACAGTAGTGAAAGAGGCTTGATTTTTCTTATAAAAACAAGGTCAAGGAAGACCATTTGTAACCATCTGATACTTGAGTGAGAAAATCTAAATTAGGGACACGTCCCTCAAAGCACCTTCTCAAATTATGAAGTGAAGGCCAAATCAACATGGGAAAACCATCACAGAAGCAAAAGTTGGCAGGGTCAAGAAGCTGTGGAGGCTAGATCTTCACATTTGACAAAGTTATATTTTTATTTTTTATCTTGACTACATAGTCACTCTGTGTATGTGAAGCACTAGCTATTGATCCAGTTAGATCAATAGTTGCTTAGCTATGATGTGCATGTGGAACCTGGGTTAGCCATGGGCTGCAGCTTCCAGGGCTAACTAGATTCAGATCTGGGTACTGCATTTATCCAAGGCTAAAAAACTCAGGGCTAACCCCAGCTATTATTTCATGTGGATAATACTGAATACAAAACACTGTGACTCATTCTGGGAGAACTTTGAGCCAGAACTCAAAGTCTCAAGTATTAGGTTAAACCCAAATGGCTTTAGCTGTTAAGTTTGTAGTTGAAATTCAAGATGAAAGTGTATGATAATTAACAGTGAACAATCATGGGGAAAGAAGTGGCTTCCCTGGCCCATAGCTCATTTGCTGTGATGACTGTGTACTTGGGTGCATTGAGTATTACATAGCAAAGCATATCTCTTGGAGTTTATGAACAGTGGTGCTTGTCAAAAGTGAAGCTGTTTTATTAATATAGAATTGTTGAATATATCTTAGCTTATGTAGATATCATTAATTCATCTTACAATGAGCTTGTGACAACTACTAATATTTACCAGATCGGGCCATGGGGAGTGTACTGGAAATTTAGCTAGCTTGGTCTTGAGCAGTCTTCTATAGGCAACCACAGTTGTGCTTAGTTGTTGTATGCAATAGCCACCTTGTATCCAGAAGCTATCATTTTACAGCTCTCTACTTACAGTTCTCATATCCTCTTCTAAGTAGCTGACTGAACTGTGACTAGTGGGAGGTTGATATAATGGACCATCCACAGCTGCACACTCAGAGTCTTTTACACTCTGCATTTTGGTCAACTGTCATTCTGTGTATTAACCTCCCATTCCTGATAAGTTCTTTCTCTTACTAGGATATCCTGGATTCTTCCAAATGTTCCTAAGATTTTATGAAACCCTTTACTACAGCAATGAGCAGTCCCCTGGTCTAGATGATCTGAATCTTGTCTTGTTTCTATTCTCATGGGCAACAGTGATTATGAGGGATATCCATTTCCTGCAGTTGATCTCAATCATTCAGACAAAATTCAAATGCAGATTCACAAGGTTGGGTGTCATCAAACTGAGACATTAGCGAGCAAAGAGACTCCAAAAGAGAACAAGATTGTTTCCCCTGAGAATAGAAAATCCCAGTCTCCTTGATTAAGCCAGTAAGGAAGTCATTTGCTTCAGACCTTAGGTTAAGTTGCCCAGAACAACTTTAGATGAACCCATTACGTTTCATTTCTAACCCTGTACTTATTCTTTCCAAAGCATTTTCTGCCATTGAGGAGTGAGAACAGCTGATTTGTGAATAACAAATGAAAGCAATCACATCTATAGCTAAAGTCATTGCAATTTAGACTTCTGACATAGATTGCAAAAAGGAAAATCCAGAGCACTGCAAAGAAGAGAAAACAAGATAGTGATTGATCTAAAATAAAACGAGCTGAAACTCAGGAGAAATGCTCTCCATCACTTGTGTTCTTCCCTAAGAGTGCGGACTTTCTCCTGAATATGAACTTAAATCCAGCACTTAGGGAGTTAATGTTTGAAAGAAGCTGAAATTGTCCAAGATAGATTAGCTCATGCCTAGCTGCAGTTCTGCCCTGCCTGAATGAAATTTAGCTACATTCTAAATAGAGCAGCTTTCTCTATTTCTAATTTTACAGGAAATTTATGATATATAGGTATATGTGTGTACATATACCTATATAAATCATAAATTACATACACATGTCTAGAAGCCAAATAAAACTAAATCTTTATTTTCCTTAAAAATTTCACAATTTATCTGTTATTTTCTCTATTACTCTTATAAACAGACAGGCAGTTAGTAACAGAAATTGTTTTCAATACATAAAATGTTATTTCATTTGATTAAAATATAAATAAAGAGTAAAATAAGATGAGAAAGTTATATCTTCTTCATTTATAGTTAACTGTTGCAAACACTGGAGATGGTAGCAATGGCCACTATGAAGAAAGTATCAATTCTGAGCTGTGCATGCAAAGTATGGTCATGTTTTATACTGCATGATTTGCCATTGTTTGAGATCATAGAATATTACTAGCTACTGATTGTGAACTAAGTTAGAAAGCATTGCCAAAAATAACCACTGTTTTGACTTTTTTGTCCTTCCTCGGATGTCTTTGGCTCATTATGCCAGGTGACATGGCCTGAGCCCATAGACAGAGTATGTAAGGGCACTATTGTTCTCTGAGGAATGTCAATATTCCCAGCAAAAAGGGAAGCAGGTTATCAAACTGTTTGGCTAAAGCGAATTCTCATACAGACATCAAAGATCTATAATTAGAGACTAATATTTCGTTTGCTCTCACTACTTAATAAGGATGGGTGCTTGGTAACACATTGTGTATACAGTGTATACCATGCATATTATACTGTGTTTATTTCTCTTTGTGAATCATCCTTTCTAGAATCTAAAATCAATTCTCTTGATAGTAAATATAGAAGATAATTTATTGAAATAAAATACTTAGATGGAAAGATAATGAAATATCTAAAAGTAAAATAAGTAGCTTTGCAGTTTGTTATGTTTCTGTGAGAGGTTTAACTTTGAAATGTTTCCTATTTTGTTCTATTCCTATATCACCTATGTTCCCTATATATTATATCTCCTATCTACCCATGTATATATCATCTATTATGCCTATTAGTCACCTGTTATTATAATCTATGACCTATTATATAACAATCTATCAATCCATCATATTTATGATCTATCAGTTATCTGTTGTCTACCATTATCATTTATGTATTACCTTTATCTATCTATCTATCTACCTATCAACTCTCTACCTATTTATATCCATTTATCTTTTGATCACCTATTTATATATCTATCATCTGTCAAAATTTCTGTGTCCTATCTCTCTATCATCTATTGTTTATGTACCATCTGTATACATATATGTATCAGACATCTGTCCATGTATCTATCAGTTGTCCTATCAAGAAAATCTACAAAAAATATAGTATCATCAAACACATTTTACCTATGAGCAAAGTGGGGTCCTCAAGATTAAAAGACTTATTGAATATTGAAAGTATAGTTTAAAAAGTTTGAATTCTAAGTCCCAGAAGCCAATTTTATTACCTCCACTCATAATTGTACTTGGGTAAATTCTTAAAATGATATAAACATTAAATTTGATGTTTTATTTACCCCAAATTCCTCGGAAATATTAACAGTGATTTAAGAAATGAAAGCAATAGACAAATTAGACCTAGAAATTTAAATAAACATAGACAAAATATTTTGGAACTATACAAAGCAGAAGAGATTAGGAAGGGTCCCTGCAATATAGAGGGTGATGATAAACAATAAAGCTCAACATTAGGCATGTTGCATAACAGATAAATATAGAAGAAGATAAGTTTAGTCTACTCCTCATCAATAAAATTTCTTTTTGCAACAGATAGAGATCACTTAAGAGACGCACAGCTATTCAAAATGCAGTTTTGGAGACCAGTCCAGATGGACATATCTGTAAAATAATCTCACACCTAAGTCTCAGGGAGTATTTTAGAAGAGGGTGCATAAAAAATTTAAGAGCCAGAGAGGATCAGGGACTTTGCTGTGAGATTGTGTCTACCCAAATGTGAGCTGAACAGGAAGGATGCCAGTGACCAAGCAAAACTTCAAGGGAAAAAGTTCAGGAGATCTCAATCTTATACAAATAACTATAGCAACTGAGAAAGGGTGAAGAGTGGGAGAGAAGGACCTTGCCAAAGAAAAGCACACTAGTCAGTTGTTCAGACCCAAATGGTCAGCCCTGAAAATATGCATATAGATAACATTATAAGGATGAACAGGTCATATTTATGAAAACACACACACAAACAGTAAAAAGAAAGAAGAGGCTATAAATTTGAAGGAGAATGGGCAGGAGTATAAGGGATGATTTGGAGGGAGGAAAGGGAATGGAAAACCATAATTAAATTATAACTTCAAAAATAAATTTAAAAAGAGAGCAAAAGAAAATTGCCAGATTATAGAAATCTATTAAAAATGAATAACTTTCTTTGGTGTTCTGATAATCAGAATAATTTTTTCAAGGAGATAAAATAGCATTCTTCAGAATTTCAGATGAAATTGACATAGAATCCCTACTTTCCAAATTTTGCCTCTATGATAAGGACACAGTGAAGACCCATCAAGGAAAGACAACAATGTGGGCTGTCCTACTGGGGATATACAGTGCTAATATCAGTTTCAGCCTTGTTCTCACAAGGAAACCTTTTCTGGCGCTATGGGCTTTCAGAGTGGGTAAGACAGAGGCAGAGAGGGATTTTCCCAAGCAAGGCAGTGACTGTAAGAATCTACCTAAGTTGATCTCATCCACACTGGGTGGCAAGGCTCTCATTGTGTATTTTTAATAAATTATCTTTGAATTGGTTATGTGTTCAGTACCTTGCCACATATACACTTTAGCATAAAAATATGAATAAATTAGCATAAAAACAAATGAATAAATAATAGTGAAGAATAGAACCAAGGACTCATTTACCCCCAATTCAGAAAACTCTCCAAAAACTGAACAGTTAACCTGGCAAAAAATCAAACTGTCTTAACCTCTTTCTGATGTCAACTTGTCCTATTGGTATTTAAGTGTATGATCTCTTGAAACCACTTGGTTTTAAATTTGGTGAAATCAAGGGTTTGGAGCTCTTGGTTCTTCTTTGGTTCTTCTTTATAATTAAAGAATGACACAGATCAAGATTGATACCCAAACAAAATTTCACATTTATATACTTGTTTCATCTCCACCATCAGAGGAGGAGATACTCAAAGTTGCTTCATGCATTCTGAACATGAATTTCCTCATAAATATATGAAGGTGGTGACTTGAGTAAATTCCATGGAAAGTGAACAACTAAGATGCAGAAGAGGGGTTGGGTTGTCTGGGTCTCTTCTGAGGGGTGCTGTTGGCTTGTGTTTTTGTTGTGACACAGCATAACCATTGTGACTTCACCTTCAGCTGTCCTGAAGTCCCAGTTCTGAGGACCTTTACAGTTCCCTTCTTCATCTCATTTACTGTAGAGCCAGAGCTGACTTCATTGCCTTAAGTGAATCTCAGCTAATATTTAAAACATATGCATGCACTTAGCTGTTAATATATGCATTTACCATAAAATTTATTTTAACATAAGGAAAACATATTTCAGTGAGGAAGATATTACAAATGCATTAGTGTACACACATTCATTCATTTCTGTATGTTTCATGTCTTCACATTACTGATATGAAATAAAAACTGAATGTGTGGCAAGATTTGATATTTAGTACACAAAAATTCTGGAAAGAGTGACAAGTACAAATTTCACATTAGACAATGTGGGGCAGCGGAACATGCCAGGCAGCTTGGTAAGATCAGTGTCCATCTGAAGACACTAGGAGTTTCCCCGCTCCCTACCAGATTCCTGGCCTGGAACACGTGACCACATTCCCTACTTAGGGACATGACCAATGGTCAAGTAGCACACAACAGAGTTCTCCATGCTAACGAGCTATCTAGATGGGCTCTGAGAGTTTAGCCAATGAGATTCCTTTCCCAGACATTCCTTCCTGCAAAAGGTATTTAAGCTCTGGACTACCCGGAGGAAGTTGTATGCACCAATTTTCCACAATGAACAATTAAACAGCTTGGAACCAAGGACTGTCTCTCTCATCAAGAACCACAGTAGGGAACATGGAAGAAGCTTTCTTCTACAGAGCCTTGCAGCCTAAATCTCGCACAGAAGGCCCCTCTGCTCTCCTAGACAATCCTTGCTAAGCTAAGGAGAGTTGCCAATTAAGTCTCCCCAACACCCAACACACACACACACACACACACACACACACACACACACACACACAGGCTCATCCTCACAGGCCTGCAGGCCTCCTCCATTCCCAACTTCTCCATGTGTTTTCCAATGGAGTCTGGATACCTGAGAGTCTGGGAACCCCACCTTCAGCCTCAGCCTGTGTTATTTCTCTGTGTTGGGCTGAAGTCTACACCTTAGGTTGCATTTTCCCAGCCCCCTGAGTGGTGTATCTGCACTTCCCGAAAACCCAGAACCCTATGGTGGCAGAGGGGATGCAGTCCAACATTCCTTGGTTTGTCAGCTGTGCAGAGTTCTGCCTTGAGGTGGAATATGGAACCACAAGACCATCCACTTTTCTGTTTTGTGTCAATGTTCATTCTCTGTTGACAAATTTTTATGTGATCAGTTCACTTGTCCACACACCTGCTCATGCCAAAGGCACCCTTTAGATTATACTTCAGAAGGAAAGAACTTCATATAGGTGCTCACATTCAGGTGGAACCATCCCTGTGTTCTAGGACTATTTCATATTTGATAATCAAATCCTAGCAAAGGAAAGCATGAGATGTAACACTGAAATTTCTCTAAAGCAAGAGACTAAAAGAATGCCAAGATACAAAATCCAAGGGTTGCTCAAAGTGCTTTAGGAGATGTTAAGATAACACAAATCTCTTGAGTAGAGCCTTTTCTCCCATTCAAGCAAACAAAATTATACTCTTCAATTTCTAAAATTTGCCAACTTTCCTCTTGAAAAGCCTACTTGTTATCACTTCAAAAACTAGAGAATAGTCCTCCCTCTGTCTGGTCATATAAGGGTGAATGGGATCATTCTGATGACCTTCAACTTGAGTCAGTTAGTTGACAGGTAGGATGACCTTGTGGTCACATCATTCTGCGCTGATCAAAGTGTCAGTGACAGGGATTTGGATAGAGTACTGCAGAAACATCAAATTTCCTATCTCCAAATCCCAACTTTTTGGCTTCCTCTTAAGTGGTACACATGTAGCTGTCTCATCTGTTGGTTTATTACAGACAGAAGTCCAAGTAGGAAATTGAATGGAGGTTCTTTAAGTGGGGGATTGTGTAAACATTTATTGCGGTTTCATGTGAGTCAGACAGCTAAGCTCACCTGCTTTTGCAGGGATTGTATAAAAGAACACAAGGTAATAATTGTGCCTGGAAGCAATGGCTCCAGCTGTCTTTAAGATCTCATTCCCACTGGATTTGTGTGGAACGTGCTGGTGGCTGGGATCAGCCATACACACTGGAACTTGATTAAAGCTGTGGATGAAATAACAAGGCCTTCTGGATCTGCAAAGTTGGCCCATCGAAGGCATAGCAGATCCCTCCGAGGAAGGTGTATGCTGCCCACTCAGCCTGCATCAGTGTGCCTGCATCACTCCCCTTTTTAATACCATTTTAACAGACTCTTACTCAAGTCTGTTTCTTTGCTTTTTGAGTTTGGAAATTCGGCTTGTATTACAGAGCTACTGCTTCCTGCTCTGTAAAATAAAGGTATGGTTTATCTCCACAGTATTGCAGTAAAGACAAAGCAGTTCATAGAAAGCCTAACTGTAGTCCTGAAGCACAGCAGGCACTCAACACAGGTGGCCTCTCTCTTTTCTTCATTATGGCCAAGATGAGTAGCTCAAAGTATCCACTAACTTTATCAGAGAGAGATGGGTTTATATTTAGTCAAAAAATTAACAATAATGGCAAAATAAAATTCTGACCTCCCCATGAACTTGTACCTAACTTTCATTTTAGGCTTAGATACTTATAACTTGATTTCAGCTAAGACTATAAATACCTATAAAAGCAGCTAATCAAGAGGAAAGAAATTGATCAGAGTGAAACTGATCATTACAGATGATTTTTTCTAAATTTTTGCTAAGGAACATTTCTGATCACTGGGTGGAAGATACCCGTTTTGGATCTAGGAGTGGAGGGACACAGGGACATCTCTAAGCACATCCTGCTGGTTTTTGCTCTGGTGACTTTTATTCCTTCTGTTTTCTCTCTTCAGTGAGGTGCTAAGTACTCACTCATTAGTACATCTTGTCTGGGTTACAGGCCATGTCTTGCTCTTCCTTACAGGATCATAAGTATGCACCAGCAGTTACTTTATTCAGTGCTGGTCTTTGTAATGATAAAGGAGAATTTTCTAATGACTACAAAAATCTATATTTAGCTCATTATTTTAACACCTATTCCAAATGAGATACTATGGCTTCTCTAAACTATCAAAAAAAAAAAAAAAAAAACTCTATGTTCCCACATTTTACACTAAGGCCAAGTCAGAATTTACCTGGGGACACATAAACCAGGGCATAGACACTCATCACTCTGAGTCCTGGCCTATGAGGCTGAGCAGATGTTAATTCAGGGATCTTCTTCCCTGCTCCTGCGGATATACCTGTTTTGCCATTCTCAGCATTGATGCAAATAGCCCATTCGTTTTCTCCAGAATCTCTTGCATTTAAACCAGTGGTTCTCAACCTTCCTAATTCTGTGACCCTTTTTTTGTTTGTTTTTTTGAGACAGGTTTTCTCTGTGTAGTCCTGGCTGTCCTGGTACTCACTTTTTAGAGCTGTGACCCTTTAATACAGTTTCTCATGCTGTGGTGATCCCCAACTGTAAAATTATTTTGTTACTACTTTATAGCTGTAAATCTTCTACTGTTATAAATCTTAATATAAATATCTGGGTATCTGATGGTATTTTCAGAGTCACTAGCACCTCTCCCACACACACACTGCCTGTCTCTAACCCATCTTTCCTCCCACAAGTTCAATATCTTAATGTTACTCTGTTTGGATGATTATATTTTCTTGATCTTCAAATATAAATAGATGATAGGGAAAATGATAAGCTAGATGTCACAAATAGAAAGAGCTGATGTACCTGTGCCCTCCCAAGGAAACCATGTGATTTAATCGCTGTGCACATCTGGTAGATGGGCTCTCCAGGCGGAGGTGTTAGCCATTCCAGACTGAGTCCTCAAGCATGCACTTCTGCCTTTTTTACAGGATGGTGATCCTCCAGTGCAGTCTACTTCAAAGACACATCTTTGCTTTGTGTTTTCTCTTTATACACATGCCTGCCTTTATTCCTTTTTACTGAGGTTAAGAAACAGGAAGGGTTGACTAGAAGCAGAAAAATTGCTGCTGTCATCGTCCCAGGCCCAGCATCATGAGCCAAAGAGACCTTTATTTATTATAAATCTCTGCTTCACAAGTATTTTCTGATAGTTACAGGAAATGGACAAACACTGGAGCCAATGCAGAGTTATTAAAATTCAAAGATCCATTTTTCTTCTGGGGCATTGGTACACTGTAAATCAAGAAATAAATGAACTCAAAGTAGAATGGGTACAGATGCATTGTGGCTGATCTGATGGCCACTTATACAAATCAGGCCACTCTCCCCTGAGTACAGTTTTTCTTCTAAAAAAGGTATTCCAGGCAGTTGGACAATATAAGAAGTGACACAATGAGAAAGGAAGGCCTGTAGTTAGAAGCTCCTGTTGTTCCAGGAAACACTTAAATGACTTCACCTTGGGTGGAGCTGTGGGTAGCACAGTCCTCCCCAAATGGCTGGTTAAATGTGGCAGGAGATTATTTCTCACTGAAAACTCTGATGGCAAACAGCCCTTGGTCTGCATGAGTGTTGGCAGCCAAGTGGAACACCCGCATTTCCAAAGATCCTTTTTGTCATTCTGAGAAGGCCTTTCATCCATGGACACCAAATGGTTTGAAGCCATTGCCTGGGGCAGAGCTGGTTAAGTAATTTGGAGAGTATGACATGAAATGAGCATCCAGGACACTTGATTCTTTCACCCAGCAATGGGTAAAATGCAGTTGAAAGGATCAAAATATAGAAAAACAAATGTCTTCTGAGGATTTTTGCTCTACTAGGTAAGATTTATTGTTATGTCCTCATAAGTAAATAAAAGTCAAAACTTCAAATTCTTAATGTTGTTCTTTAACTAGTTTTTAGACTATATTGTTCTTACCTTACTTGAAATGATAACTTTTACTCATGCACAGCTTATAGTTCCTAGTTTCTACAACTGGAAGCACAGGACATACTGCATAGATCTTACTCAATTGATTTATTCCACATTTCCAAGAACACAGTGTACGCTCCACTTTCTGTCTCACTGCTGAACAAGGAAGGGCTGTATGGAAAAAGAAAACAAAACCCTGGATTCCTTGGTCTTTGTCTTCCCTCACAGATTATCATTTTCATTTTGGTGTGTGGCTAATAGTGCCGGAAAGTGAGTTATGAGGTGCATCACGAGGTTCTGTGGTACCCCACACTTCTTCCAATGCTAGGGCCTTTTGAATTGGAAACACTCTTAGAATTATGTACCCTCTCAGAAATGTTGGACTCATTTATTCATTAGAACACGATGTAATATGTTGACCTTGCACTCACCCTCTACAAATTGCCACAGTGGCTTTCAGTAGACTGTGTATGAGTTGAGGATGCCCAAAACACATGCAGTATGTTTCTCCTCTACTCAAACATATGTGCTTTGTCACACAGATCCTCATTAAAAGAACCCAAGTTTGAAAATAAAATTAGTAAGGACTTCAATAAAGCTACAACATACACTGGGGTGTGTAGTAAAGCCACTGGGTCTTATTAAATGTGTTTTATGTGTAGGAAGTACTGATACAGAGAGAAGGACAGAGAACCCCCTTCACATCTTGTCATAAAGCACCACACAATACTGTATCTGATCTTCATAAAAAAATGTTATTATGTTGTAAGTACCTGTAATAGATTCTGGGAATTTGACTTAACCTAAAGGTATCTGTGCATGTAGATAAGATTTTAGGAGTAGAAAAAAGATACAATCATGCCAGAAGAAGTCTTATTTCAAGTGTTACAAAAATAGGAAAGACATTGGTCGAAAGTGAGTTTTAGATTTTTTACAAATTCTTATTATTTTTAGCTTCTAACTATATCATAATCTAGGGTATATTGAGTTCCTATTTGAAGTAGTCATGCCTATATAAACAAAAAGCTAGTCACTAAATTTTAATATTTTCAATAATAATTCCTATAATGTTAACAGAAAACATTGCATGTCTGATAAAGTCTCAAAGTTTTAAGTTCAATTTAAATACAAAATTGTTCCCACACTTTAAAAAATAGAATCAGCATAGCAAGGTTTGTGGCTAACGAGGCTTATCCATATCAATTTTAAAAACCAATATAAGCTAAAATAACTGGGTGCCTAGTCACAATATTATATCTCCTGTCATGAACAATGGAAACACAAACTGAGTTGGTGTCTGAACACACTTATGTCCTTTAAATTTCTTGAGAAGATATCATTGATTAGGAAAGTGTGAGTTTTAGTTTTGCCTCCAAAAGCTTTGCTTTCTTATTTTTTCTTGCTGAATATGCATACCTATTCATGTAAAAACAAAACAAAAGCAACAACAACAAAAAACCCCAAGATTGATTTCTCCTGGGATTCACTTCTTCCTCTATTAAATGTCAAACAAAAATCCAGATGCATTTGATTGGTATGTCTTCCTGTGGTGTGTTGGTGTGGGTGGGTACCGTGAACACTGTGGGAGTAACTCATTTGCAGAAGACAGTGTTTCCAGAGTGATCATATGTGATACAGAGTGTTAAGTGGTGAACTGAGAAAACACTTTTGAAGGAGTAAGGAGTGTCTGGCTACAGACAAAGCCTGGGAACAATGAGAGATGTGGATGAGTGGAACGACCTTGCAGGAGTCACTCTGGCAGCAATAGTCTAAGCTCAATAAAGTAAAGCAAGCTGATGATGCACAGGCTCGGAATAAGCAGGCTCAATTAATTTAGAGTTATAACTGATATGTATTAACTTTAGATATTAGTGTTTGAATTAGGTCTAGGGAGCTTTTGCAGTAAAAAAATCTTTGGAGAAGAATATTCATGCATGGAGTAGACAAGAAGCAGTTTGTATCTTGTAAGTTTCTAAAAATGAGCTAAGTCTACAAGTTATGATGTGATTGTTCTACACAAAATCATGCCTGGAAAAAATGCAGAGAGAACATGTGAGCATGGGGTACTTAGTCCCAACAAATCTATCTTCAATACAACTTCTGCATTTAAAACTCAAGGAATGTCACAGAAGAGTGTTAAGAACGATTGTAAGAGCCAGAGGGTAGGGAAGTCTACTGTGAGTTTTTTTCCACCTAGAAAAGAATAGAAAACTCATGATAGCACAATATGGTTGCCTAAACAAGACCTGAACAAGGGCAACATCAATACACAATCTAACACAGAAAGAGAAATATCAGAGGAGCTCATTTTTAGACAAAGAACAATGTAGACAATTTGACAGAATGGTAATAGCTGAGAAAAAGAGAATTCCTACAGATATGCCCCTACTCCTTATTAAATGCCAAGTGGTCAAAACTAAAATTCTGCACATATAACCAACACTAACTGTGTACAAACATTTTTACATCAGGAAGTACAATGTCCTTTAGGATACTGAGGAAGGATGAGGAGAGAGGAGCTTGCAAAAGAAACTTAGGAAAGCAAATCCCTACAAGATCAATTTTATTTACTTTTAAGAGAAAAGGTCATTGTGCATTGTACACATGTGACTAAATTCTCCTCCTGTCCTTTATATTATCTGGTATAATGGACATACTCATTTATCAGTAATATGCCACATCTTAAAGATAGAGAACTACTGCCAAAGCCACTAGCAGGTATATTGTTTTACAAGACTCAAAGTATAGATTTGAAATGGCAGCAGGTATATGGCCAGGCTTTGTTCCAGCTTGGGTAGTATTATTTCCCTTCAAGTATCCCTGATCCTGCTTGGCATAAGACCACCCTGTGAGCCCTGACAGCTCCTGTCAGATTATTAATACTTCCCGTGTATTCTCAGTGGGAGATTTTACAATCTGCAGAAGATCCTGGCACACGTGTCTCAGCTCATTTCAATTTCCCTGCTCTGGGTAGTAACTGTGCATTCCTTTCCAGGCCCATAATTGAACATAATTCTGCCAGGATGTTTTAGCAAATTATTATTTACAGGCTGGATTTTTTTTTGAAAGCACTACACCAACATCTCTTCAGAGTGAAAAACCAGGAAACTATCTGAGTCACTGTGAATACAAAAGCATCCTACATCCTAGCACATTGAAGTAGATGTTCCTTCCTGGGCAGAGAAAAAAGTTTCTATATCCAGCTGGTTCTTAAATCACTGTGAAATTCTCCCTTGTCTACCTCCCAAAGATGTAAATTGTCTCGTGAAGAGAACAGCAGGTCACACAGCTATAAATAAAGGCCACAGAAGACTCACACTCTTGGTAGAAGCTAATGAAAATTTGAAAGAAATAATCACAAGTAAACTGGGCAAATTAAGATGTTGATAAGAATCCACTGTTACTGACAAAAGCATTTACCTTGTACTTCATTCGTTCTCAGCCCCACACTGATTGCCAGTCTTGCCAGGATGCTATTTTGATTATGCTAGATGGTGTTCAGTGATGCAGTGATGACTATTCTAAGTAGAAGTTTGAGCATTTCTTAAGGTTTAGTTTCTGGCTCTTGATCTACAAGTGTGAAAGTTGTCATCCCATCAACAGGAGAATATAAAAGTTGGACAAACTGATAGTAAAAAAAAAAAAAGCCTCCTTAGACAATTAAGTAATTTATCTTGAAAGGAGTAATGCTTTCCTCATAATAGTAAAATGAGCAGTTGGGTATCAAGAATGACTATTTAGAGGTAAGGCATAGATGGATGAGGCAGAGCATAAGAGTTGAAGCCAATTTTGGTAAGACTACCAGGACTTACCTAATGGGTTGCTGGAGGCTTAGCATGTACTAAGCCTGTAGCATCTTAGGAGATCTCTATGCTTCTCCATGCCTCTGCTCTAGGACTCCTACCAGGCTTCAATTTGAATGTGAATTGTCCCCACAGGATCATGTATTTAAAATCTTGGTCCCTAAGTCCTATAGATGTTTAGAAGGCTGTAGACCTTTTAGGATGTGGATCCTCACTGGAGGAAATGGTTCACTGAATGTTGCTTCCAGAATTCCAGGAAACATGGACACCGCTTCCAATTTGGCTGTCAGTCATGTCTCCATGGTGATGCACTGTGTTCCTTTTCGAACTGTGGCCCAGAATCATCCCTGGCTTCCTGAAGTTGATTTTGTCATTTTACTGGTAAAAGTATCTAGTTTGTCAGGAGAGAAAAAACAGTATTGAAATAATCTAATTTTCCTTATTATTTTAAAAGGTCTTTTCTTAAGGAAAACAATTTTATGAGAGCCTAAGCAAGTGAGATTTTTATCAAACCCTAACCAATATAGAGAGTAGGATAAATTACAAATTCCTCTATCCCAAGTCTATAGAGAGCCCAAGACATAGCTGTGAGATTACCAGACACCACTCATCTACACACACACACACACACACACACACACACACACACACACACACACACTTCACTACTATATCCATGTGAGGTTACAAGTGTGGGTGCCATAGTCTTCAGGTAATGTGAGGGGTATAAGGTATGGGTGTCGAAGCCTCTTGGTCTGTATGAGAAACATCAAAACAAATGCATGGCAAATTTTCCACAAAAACTCACCAGGGGATGGGGAGCACTTAACACTTTAGTCACAGTGAGTAAGAAGTAGTCTAAAGTTGAATAAAATAATGAAAAACCCACTGTGCAGTTAGCTGTTCACACAAGTTCTTACCCACATTCAGTATGTTTGGTATCTGACCTCTGAAAAGTGAAGATAAATAATAAACAAAGCCTGATGAAAAGCAAAACAATGTAGGCTGAAGAGGCAGAGCAACTGCCAGAAACAGTTTTATATGGAGCAGGATGTGGGGATTCTGAGAATAGCTGTGATTTAAAAGATGAGAAAGATAACATGGAAAATAGGCAACATCAAGAAGAGATGAGTGAACCAGCGGGGGTGGAAACTAATAAAAGAATCAGAATGACATGCGAAGAAACTAAAACTTTGTAGCAAACCAAGGGACATATTTTCTGAGCCAAGGCTGTGACTCATTGATATTGAAAGTGTGTTACCAGAAGCCACCATGATAAGAATGTACATTGAAAAGTGACCATATGTAAAACGTGAACTAGAATATCCATCCCTGAGTCCTGACCATGCGACACTGATTTGGTGCGAATATCAAAAGAAGAAAGCACACTGGGAATTAAACAGAAGGGATTCTCCAAATACTAATGGCCTAGAATATCCCAGAACTTAATGACAGAGACTCTCCTCTGACCCAGAAAGCTCAGAGATGCCAAGTAGAACATCCTTGCAGGCTCAGTTTGTATATCTCTTGTACAGAAGCGGCCAGTTCCTCTCTCTGTGCATTCTGTCAAATGGATGTCTTTCATTTATTATGCTATTAGAAGGGATGAATGAGTTAATGCATAAAGGAGTCAAGGTATTCAGAACCGTAGCCTCTTATTCTGAATTCTGTACGGACCATGCCATCTGATGATGTGTGATGTTCTATTCAAATTTAACAAACAAGCAAAAACCTTTCCATGCTCCTATCTCAGTGAGCCTCTAGAAGGGATAATGGTCAAACTGATTTACACCCAAATATTTGCTATTGGTTTTCTCCGTGTAAGTAAGGAAAAATTCTATAAGATTGCCATATTAAAAGATGTTGAAATGCTTTATAGAGGTGACTGTTAAGAGCAGAAGATGAGAAAAAAGAAAAGCAGCATAAACACGGATACACAGATATAGAGACAATAGACAGACAGAGAGATAAACACAGACAGACACACAAAACCAGAAACACACAGCTAGAGAGATAAACACAGACAGACACACAAAACCAGAAACACACAGCTAGAAACACAGACAGACACACAAAAGCAGACACACACAGCTAGAAACACAGACATATGGACACACACACATAAACATACACACACAGCTAGAAACACAGACATATGGACACACACACACAAAACCAGACACACACAGCTAGAAACACAGACATATGGACACACACACACATAAACAGACACAGACAGACACATAGATTCTTATACACACAGAGAAACAGATAGACAAGCAAACACACACAACCATTCACTGCAAGTATTTTCCCAAGTTCTGAATCTCATTCCTGTTTTTTTCTACAATATGCTGTAAATGTATTGTGTTCTCCCAGATGTAAATCTTAGATAAGGTAATTCCACATTTTTTAAAAGTTCTTCAAGGGAGTTAAAAACAATGTAGGATTATGAGGGTTAGTAATGCATGACAGACATAAGACGAATGGCTTGTAATTAGTTATTCACATCCAAGTGTGAACAAAGGAGTTGGAAATTTAGGCTCAAGAATTTTGAAGAGTTACAAAATAAATTGACAAAACATTGAAATTGAACAATAGGATATACTAAGGGAAAATAGTAAATTATGCTAATGTAGTAATTGTTATTAATATTCTTCAGAAAAATCTGGAGAAACTAGATTGCATTAGCATGTGTTTTGTGAAAAAAAAAAGAGAAAAGTTTGTAAAGTCCATCTTTTATTCTAGGGCTCCTGTTTGTGGGTTCTGAGATTCCAAAGTGTCAAAGAGAGTTTCTGCCATCCCTGAAATTGAGCAGATGGTGGCGTGTTCATCCAGTTCAACAAAAAGTTTGAATGCATTAATATATACAACATTTTCTAAAAATACAACACATACCCCAAACTCTGGCCGGAGGCATCATGAAGGTTAGTGGTGGGCATGGGGGAGCCCCTGTGATGACTGCTTACTCTGTAAATGCTGTTATCTACCATGGAGCTAGCACTTAAGAAAGTTTGATTACTTGGTTCCCATGGTATCATAGGAATGGGAGGACTCGATAATTGGGCTTTGATAAACTGAGTCTAGAGGGCACTGGCTTTGTCACCACAGCGATCCTGTTACAGACCAACACAGACTTTCTGGTTCCAATATATTTTGCTGCTACTATAGGATGTGTGTACCTTTGGTCTTCAAAGGTGAAAACAGGATCTCTGTACCTGGCATCTGAAAAATGTGAAGAATTGTTATTGCTGCTATTCTCAGCCTTTTACCTAAAAGCAAAGGAGAACAAAATTAAGTTTTGGGTCCTTTTAATTGACAGACCATCTGATGAGGGACAATATGCTCTTAAAATATTTTTCTTGGTCTCACTTTCAATGTCTTTTTGGAATACCTATGCAGGTAAAGCATTAAGTAAGAAAAAGAGAGCAAAGTATGTCAAATACAGATAATTAAATGAAAGTAACAAATTTTCTTTAATTTCTATTTTTTTATGAATATTTTATTTGAAACACCATCCAATGAAGTAATAAAACTAACAACGTTGGGCATAAAATTGGATACAAATTTGCCTCGTTATTCTACCAGAAATTCTTGATCTCCTGTTAAATTCAAAATACTGTACAAAATTTGAAGATGTCAATCAAATTGAATGAAAGATGTCACTATAATAAATAAGCGTGCAGTTCATTAAACAAATCTCAAGTAAGTCAACACAGAGGGTTGCTTCAAGGTAGATTAAATTAATGCCATGAGTGAATGAAATAATGACACACATGCTCTCAGATCATCTGCAATGCTGATTTCCATAATGGTGGGAAATAGTGATCATGGGAAGACTGACAGAAAGTTGTGTAACAGTGAATATGGGGAAGGCCCATTCTAGGCAGAGCAAGGCAGTAAACACCCTGCTAGAAATGTAGGCCAGGAAGAGGGCAGGGTTTTGTGAGATCTTACACAAACTTACTTTCTTATCAATCAGATAGCAAGCAGAAAAATGAATGAACGGTGTATGAAACAATACCACCTGCACTGAAGAAATACAAAGAATTCTTCAAATTCTTTGAAGCTAAGACTTTTTCAAATAGAATAATAAACACCTGTGATACATCTTTTAAAATTTTTACATGTTGGTGTTTTAAGGTAAAAATGTGGGTAATTATATGGTTATAAGTTATAAGTTATAAGTCCAAACCAACTAATCAAACAAACAACCAGAGAAGAAATTGGAGACTCATTTAAGTTATCCAGACAAGAAATTATAATTATTAGAATTTGAGTCATGATTTCAGTTCAGATACAAAAAGAAATAAATTCAAGGAGTACCCTGGAGTTTGCTTAGATGGAGGGATTTTATACAGTGTCAGTTGCATCAAAATATATAGGGAAGAAAGGGAAGAGAAAACAGAGGTAGAATTATTTTAAGTTTTATATTTCAGAAATGTTTAAGAAGGAAAGTTAAACATTTAGCTTACAAAGATGTTTAAATATGGAAGGGTAATGCACAAGTAGGCAGAGGTTAAATGTCTTAACTAAATCCTGTTCAAATAAAGTTTATGAATTACATATAAAAAAAAGGTAAAAATATTTTTAGGGATGAGAGATGTCAATTACCTTGAGTACTGTGTTCCCAGAACACAGACATGGGAGATTCTTAACAGGGTGGACAGTATCTCCTGTAGGTGAAATCAAGGGCAGATCATCAAGCATAAACCTGTCATCACATGCCTGTCTCACCTAAGAAACAGGGAGCCTCTCCCCCCAGGAGACCACCAGCAGGCCATGACTGTGAGAGAAATGAAAACCCATGATAGCAGCATAGAACATGTACCTCTTCCTGATACCTCACCACCTCGTGAACACAGGAAAATGACAAGTCATAGACTCATTGATGACCACTGAGCATTTTTCAGCTTCAAGCACTCATTGGGCTTATTTTTCTGTTCAGCTATCATCTAACTTCTTCTTAGATTCAACTCAATGTGTCTTAGACTTGATGTTTACTATGAAGCAATCTAGCCACCTGAGTGACATGGACTTTTCATTTAGATCTCTTGAGAGCTGACCTATCTGCCCTGGCACGGGCTGCTGCCTGGTCTACAGGTTGCCTCCCCTTCAGTTTCCCCAACCCTTTCTGTCTAGGGAGGACTTATTGTACACACACTATGCTACAGTTCAGGTATATAGAATGAAGGGGGATAAGAGCTTACCACACAGGAGAACATACAAAACTCTCACTTATGTTTCCCACATGTGAACTCTCCTTGAAAGAACTCACAGTGCACATGTTTGTATTGTTTAAGTCATGACATTCACCCCGCTATTTTTTCTCAGTTCTGGAAACCAGCATACGGATGTGATAATGTACCATGTGTGCGTTATTACCCTCGCTGTAGGTGTCTATTGATAGTGTGCATTCTTCTATGATTCTAGAATGGAACAGAAATATTGTGGTTAGTCTATAACCTACTTGTAACCGAGGAAAATATTGTAAAAAGATTTTATATTCTTCATCTGCAGATTAATGTTTCCTGTGTTTTAAAAGACAAGTTACCCAAGAGCAGATGAATGGCATAAAACATTTAATTAAAGTCAGCCATAGCCTGCTGGCAAGAAATGACCTTACCTTCAACTCAAGGCTGGGACCAAAAGCATCTATTGTTTTCATTTGAAAGGAATTTAGTGAAGAATACTGTTACTTAGTTCAATTCAGAGAACATTTATTGTGGAATGGGGTATTTCTAGGCTAGGCAAGAGGTTCCTAGTGTAACTATGAAAGAATTGTGCCTAACAGAGTTCTAAGGTCCAGACAAGCCTGTGCCACTGGCCATGACTCATGCCATAGGGGAAAGTGGTAGATGAGGACTAAGTGTCATGTTAGAGACATAGTTGGGAGACTTCTGGCATGCTCTAATGGGCAGGCCTTATTTAAGTTGAGATGTAAAGAATGGGCTTTACTTCTAGAAGGAAAAAGAGCAGTTATTTTCAGCAAGTCCAGGAAATCTGTCTAGCTGTGGTGTTCCATTGCCAAGTGAGTGAGTAGCCCACCCCCTCCTTGCACATATCCTGGTTCAAATGATAGTCTCACTAAGGTAGAGCCCCAATTCTTCCACTGTTTGTCCCCTCTTCTTTGAATCATTTTTCTCCCACAAAACTTCCTATTAGTAAGCTCAATCAATGTCATCTTTCGCCATGCCTCACATGTATCCCTTTCTTTTGAAACCTCACAATCTGCCACAGTCTCACTTTAGACAGTTCTAATTTCATGCTATGTGGCATGAGCAATCTCATAAGCCATGTGTCTCTCTTCTAAGCTGCAATTTATTTACTAAACTTGATGTAGACTAGAAGCCTTTTACTCACAAGTATATCTGTGTCTATACCCACCAAAGTCCTTAAATGTGCTTCACAGCTCCATTTCTGACTCTCAGGCAGAAAGGGTCTTCTGTGGTCTGGTCTACCTTGTCACCTTCAGGTCATTCACTCTGTTCCTGGCTACTTATGATCCAGTGTTATTAGGTTTCATATTATGATCCTCTTTTTTAACACACTCATTTTGCACACACATATACACATAAACATATAGATTATATACACAGCTATGCATATACAGGCAAACAATTATGCTCAGAAACAACTATGAATACATAGACACATACAATTATGTATACTAAGACAAACATACAACTTTGAACAGACACATGCATGCACACATATATACACACAATCATGCACACACATGCATATATCTACACTCACACAAACCTACACACATACATACATACACATACATATACATAACACACACATGCATGCAAATTCAGAGACACAAACACAGACAGAGACACACACAGACACACACACAAACATATATGTATATATACACTCACATACATATACATATTCACACAGTCATACACATGCACACTCAGATATGGTCACACATGTATGAATACACTAGCACACACATAGGTATGAAAGCATATACATTATGTCACATAGTCACATAGTTATAGACACAAACATATATACATTCACATATACATGCCTAAGCATACATGCACACACAGATACACATACACTCTACACATGTATGCATGTGCACAGGATCACACAATGCCTTTAAATGAATGACTCACTTTCTTACAACTCCTGCTTGCCATTTCACTGAGCTGACTTCTCTGACTACTTAAGACTTGCCTGTCCATGACAATTAGGCAGAAGGAGAAGAGGGCTATTGTAAGGGGAGATGTTTGCGTCTTTGATGTCACTCATCCAAGGTGACAGCCACTCTTAAATAAGGCATATCCTGGCAATATCCACTCAATGTGATTGTGTCCACATACATGATTATCACATTAAGGGGCTGACCTGCTCAACCAGAGCCTAAAGCTGGGATACTTTCTTATGAGATGGCAAATTGTCCTTTGTGCCCCAAGGGGAGGAAGTGAACTTTCATGTTACCTGATATGATTCATAATATTGAGTTATTTATAGAAGTGAAGCTGGAAACACATTTAATTGAGGGCTTCATTATTTTTCCTTTGGTGAGTAGGACAACAAATAAAACCACTGGAGTGTTTGGGTAACCTTAAAAGTTTTCAAAATTCAGTTACATTTTTAAGAAATCAAATCAGAAAGTAAAAGGTAGCTATGAGACATCCAGCAGTGAGTGTAGAGAGTGAATGTAGATGACTATTTTTAATGTGCCTTGCATTGAGAGTCTGTAGGAGACTCAGAAGAGAGATACCAGACTGACCCTGTATACTCACTGTCATTCACACAGTGAGAAAAGGGGAGAATTAATGTTCCTCACATTGTCCTGTATATATAGAGAATAAAAAGTCAGTGTTGCTGACTCAGGTTAACTTGACAAATTAAATTATGTTCTTTAAGTCCAGAAGGATCCATGAAGGTAGAGACATTCCCATGGTAATCCCTACTGATCTCACATGGGAAACTCTCTCACTAACCACACAGCATGAACTGACTCTCTGAGGAAGTCAACAGGAAGCAATATGTTGCTGTCATGATATTAAATATTTCAATTATGAAGACACCAAAATTTTAAATCACTGTGAAAAATAACTGCGGAATGTGTTACTGCTCTTCTGCATGCCCCCTGGCCCCACTGACTAATTCTTAAATAAACAAATGTGCTTCTTTATTTTCTCTTCATCCCATAATAAAATACATTATTTACCCTCCATAGAGACTGTTGGAGCATGTGTCAAGACTATTATTGTTTTGGAAATCTCTCTCAGATCTGTCATCAACTGGAATTTAACCTGGAATGTCACCCTGTGCACTTCTTCAGATTCTGATTTGGTAAATTAGGTTTATAGTAGACACTAATTAAATCCCAGTGAATGGATAGAATGGGAAAAGCTGAATGTGTGGAAGACCAAATGAAATTGGAAAGAATCCACCCATGCTGATGTGATGCTCACTGTGAGTGTTGATTGAAAAAAAAAGAATACATATTTAAGAGTTATTTTTCCACTAATTTTAGTTTTCAATCAGTATAAATTAAGGGTTGTTATTGAACTCTTTTAATATCTGTGTTATGAGTAAAACAAGACCAAGTATTGAAATTATTAACCTTGTCTGTACCCAGAGACAACCACATCATAGCAGTCTGTCATGGGAACATAGCAACATTGTTCTAACTGGCAAAGTTTGTGGGATAAAATATAACTCAGCTCGTCTTACAACAGTCACCAGAGCTGATGGGATCACACATGCATTTTGCTGTCCTGTCTCTCCTGGCATGATCTTGCCAACATTAAAGGCACAGGAGATAAGACAGTGCAGAGGCCCATTGTAAATATTCTGTTGCCTCTGCACGTGCTGCTTGCCCTTCTGGTAGACTTTGCTGGACAGCATTCTTTGGTAGCCTAGTTGACACTTGATCACTGACCCCTGCTACTCAAAAAGTCTTTAATGGAAACTTCACCTCATGCTAAGATGAAATGGAGTTTTTGGCAGCTGTGGCAGATTTTGAAGAATAAGAGCGATCACAGTTGGAAGAAGAAGAAAAGAAGTATTCTGTACCTTAACTCCTCAGCTGCTTTTCATTATCCACCAAGCCTACATTTATTACAAAGAGGGTAGCCAAGAGACAGACATTGATAGGTCTCTGTGCTCAGAAAGAGAAAGCTTGTACTTGATAAATTCTACTTTTCATCTTGATTTGAGTTCAAATGACCCTTAAATCAGTTTGAATTAAATGGCATAGATCTAGGAGTCAACTCAGGAAGACCTCTGACTTTTCTCCTTATCAGATTGCTCAGTTCTTATGTCTATCCTGAGCCTAATGAAATTGTAGGGTTTTCCCCCTAGCTCATTAAAAGAAACGAACAGTTCTATGAATCCCTAAATTATAAAATAAATAAAATTCATTTCAAATTGTTTTCATGCTATGGCTTACATATTTATATTTAACAAGGTTTTGTCTACTGTCCTGAGAATTTAAAGTGTGTCCAAACAAAGAAAAAGGGCCATACCTATGGGCCTGACCTAGGAGCAGTTCTATGTGAGTTAGTTTTTAAGTTTTATAGATAGGGAATAATTGTATTAGAATTCTTTATCTCATTTACTGTTTCTCCTTTTGTGCAGTTTGAGGTATGTTTTCAGTGCTGGTGAAATAGATGATATCCTTGCTGTCATAATTTTCTGAGAACACTCATGTGAACACAAGAAAAAATATTAAACAACAGCTGAAGGATGGAAGGCCCCTTTTCATATACATACATCAAGGAACTCAAGTAACCATAGACAAATAATGCTGATAAATATCCAACTTCAATAAATGTTAAAGAACCCCAATATGTTTCATATTATCAAAATAAATAAACATGCTGAGTGTGCAGCAATTTTACATAAAAAATACTACACAAAGAGCTCTGTAGACATGGCATATTTGAGTTTAGACATGAATACAAAGGACAGCTTGTTTCTATGACCTATTAGCAGTCAGACAAAGAAAGCTGTTTTCAGAGAGGGAAGACCCATAGACATTTTTGGTAATGTTGAGAAATTAGTCAAGACAGAGCAAAGATTAATAGCATTAGGGAAAAATCTATCTATGAAGAAAACCAGTTAGTTCCATTCAATGAAATTTCAATAAACAAAATCGTAATGACAGAGTTCACGCTGAGAAAAAGGCTGCTTGTGGTAGGAGTGTGCCCTGGTTCTTTACCTGTGGAGAAAACTTCCTCTATATTTGTCTGATTGACATGAAATAGGCTTAGTCCTTTGTTTCAGGAAATGGTAAGGTAACTCTAGATCCCAGTCAAGGGATCGTGAAATGTGGTCATATTTGTGCATATGTCAAAAGTGTTGATTAATTTACTATCAAAATTATATGCCTATCCTTATATTAGATCTACCACATAGAAGCTCATAGTAAAGATAAAACTTCAGGTACTTAGAAGATCAGAGTAGCTGAAGAGATATCTCAACAGGTTAAGAGTTGTACAGGGGCTGGAAAGATGGCTCGGTGCTAAAGAGAGCTTGTTGTTCTGGCTGAGGACCTGAGTTCACTTCCCAGTACTCAAGTCATCGGTCAGCTCAAAATTACTTACAATGTCAACTCTTGGGGGATCTAGTGCTCTCTTCTGGCCTCTGCATACATCCCCACATACCTGTGCTCATATACTCACAGATGTAAGTACGTACACATAAACAATAAAATAATGAATATACATATTAAAATAAATTAAATGGGACAGTATTTCAACTTGTTTACATGTTGATGCTCAATACAACATAGAGGTGAATAAATACCATGAAGTGGAAAAGTACAACAAGGAAAAAACAAACCACACAGTCTCAGTTTTATATGTTAGAAACATTTTCTATAATTTTAGAGCAAAACAACCAAAATGTGTATCTATTTTCATCACCGATGGATACTGGAATGTCATATCCAGCCACATAGTGTTATGAAAGCAACACTGGTGGAGTTCCATTTGCATTTCACTTAACTAGAACTAAAATGGAGTGCCATTCCCATCCATGGAAATCTGTGTGGATGTTACCCACGAGCAACTGCCAACTGTCTATTATTTCACACACTCAACAGATTCATTTGAAATGCTCCTAATATGGCAGCCAGAGTTGCAGATGCTGAAAAACAGACGGAGGAATGCGTAAGTAGACTGTTTCCCAGTGAAGCTGAACATAGTTCAGGATGGAAAGGAACAAGAGGCAGAATGTATCCGAGGTTGTTTGAAAAACAGACCAAGGAAGATGCAGGAGCTAACAGGAAAATGATAATTTGAGGTTTTAGAAAATTAACAAGGGTCACGGGCAAAACAGATGTGAGATGGTGAGAGATGCAAACATTGAGAATTAATAATGCTATACACAGAGGAGAAGGATACTAATTTTTTTTAAAAAAAAAAAAGGCAAAAAAAACAACCTTGATGTAGGGACCATTGGCAGAGGGGCATCTCTCATGACCATAGGTCTCACAGGTCTTTCTAATCAATTTCACTTTCAGCAAATGCTCACATTTTATCTGAAATAATGGTGAATTTACAGCACACATTGGGAGAGTTGTCTTACCACAGAGGTGTATGTTCTGTACATGAGAGCACATATGAACTCCTTTTTATGAGTAGGAGAAGATATTGGTATGGCATGGATGTAGAGGTCAGACAACAACTACTACAGGTAAAGGTCATCACTTTCTGTCTTATTGGAGACAGGCCTTATTTCCATTGTAGTGTATACCAGATGCACATGGAGGCTGTGTCTGTCTCCTGTTTCCCTATAGAAACAATGGGATTAAAGCATGCTATGGGGGAAATGTGCCATCACTGAAGCTTAACCATGTGAGAAAAATAGTAGAAACAAGAGAAAATAAGTGAGAAAATAAAAGATCCCATTGAAATTCAGAGAAAAGCATGATGCTTTGTGGTCAAAGAGGTTGTAACTATAGAAACACATTAACTGATAAAAGTAAACTGACCGACACCAAACACACACACACACACACACACACACACACACACATACACATGCACACACACACACACACATGCACACACACACAGGCTGAAAAATGTGGGTAGATGAAACAGTTCTTTGGATGCTGTAATATTTTGTTAATGTATAGTAATAAAAATGCTTGACAAACAGCAGATCTTTTTGGGTAGTGATTGTGAACTCTATCCTCACTATATGTTTTCAACACATCTACTGTATACTAAGAACCATATTACAGGCTTTGAAATATACACAGATTTCTACCATAATGAAACCTGTGTTCTTGAATAAGGAAAATAGAAACTAAACAAATAATTAAAATCTCGCAATAGTTATAACATTTTGGCATCCCACAAGATACAGATAATATGGCTATCTTAAATTCCTCCCAGACATCCCAGCCTGAAATGTGTGATAAAATCAACTGCCATTTATCTGCAGCTGATGCTGCCTAGGTCAATCCTGGTGAATATATCATGTCACTTGGAGCAGATGGAAAATCTCCAGATGGTGAGCATGTCATCTGTGAAATTTCAGGTCCTGAAAAACCACTTATTATTATTATTATTATTATTATTATTATTATTATTATTATTATTATTATTATTTTTAGTGTTTGACATGGTAGCTGGCTTGCAGAACTTTCATGTGGATTTTAATTTAATGACAGTTTGACTTGTGTGTCTGCCTTTTGGTCTCTGAATAAAATTGGCAAGCATTTTCTGTTTAGGAAACTTGTCATATAAAATTATATTTGGAATAGAATATGTTTCAGCAATCAGAATACATGTGCATCTTTGCCTCCGTTCAATATTCTTTCATTCCAGATATATCTTAAGTATTCAAACATTTAGAATTTGACCAAAATGAACAAGAATCACACTTAAAAATCTGTGCTGTAAGATTTCATCCAAGCTCCATATGAAAACTAACAAGCCCAACACTCCAGTGTCCTTTCTTAACAAATAGAAATAGTGTCTTGGCTACTATACCCTTTTTCTCCATTATCTCTAGAAACAGAAGTTGCATGCTTAATTTTTACTAAATCACTGAGAAATTTAGTGGTACAAATTAAACTTGTTCTTTGGATGTGGAGAGCAAATAGCTGAAATGATTTCTACTGACTTCCTTAGAATCAATCAACAAGGGGAACAAAGTAAACTATTGGAAATTAAACCACAAAGATCTACACAATACATGAAAAGTAGACTTGGTGATAGACTAGATTAAGAAAGAGTGTTTATAACAAGATATCTTTACAAGCCCATTTTTCAAGATCTAGATGTTTTAAAAAATTACTGTGCTTAGGACCATATCCTATGCAGCACCATCAGTTCCTAGAGGACCTGACTACCACATCACAATATAGAGTATCAGACATGTGTAGAAACAAAGCAGAGAAGCCTCAGTGGAATCCAGTAGCAGAATGACTGTAGATGTAGGTGGTGAAAACTTTTTCAGCTACTAGTTACATTAACTCAAGAGACTTTAAAGGAAAAGAATGTCTAAGTGATTACATGTAATGTGTACTTCTTATTACTCACCTTTTTAAGCTCTGGGTAGATCATGCTGCCAGCCCTGCCAATATTCCTGTTTGCTATCTCAATAGTACTGAACTGAACTGCTGATTTCCTGACCATACAGGTGGGATTTGCTCCAAAAAACAATTTCTAAACAGACTCACTTACCCATATCCAAATAGTCTTTCTTTTTCACTATCTCTGGTGAGTGGTGGGCTAGAAGGGAGGTTAAAAAATGTTATTAAACTTAAGGTTGAGAAAAATAGAAGAACACACACCTGTAAATTACTTTTATTTTGAATTGAACTAAAAATGACAGGGCAATGAAAGCTGAGCTCATACAATTATCACATAGACACAAAGATTGAAGCAGGCCTGAGATTCCCATAATTGACTAGATGTTCTTTATTTACTCTTAGATAAGTTATATAGGTTGTCTCCATCCTATTTCTCAAAAAATATTGTGCCCCCAAAAGATCTCTAATTTAGATTGTTAGTAGACAGAGAACTCTAACTGCAATGTCTCTGGAGGTCTGCCTGGTGAGGCAAACATCTGCATCCTCTCCCCAAAGAACAGCTGGATAAAGCACTCCAGTTATGCTTTAAATAAATCTCCGTGCTGACAAAAATGACAACATTTAAGCTATAAACCCACAGATGTCAGTAATTACATTGCATATAAACAGAAAATATAGACAACTGTAAGACAATGCATTTCAACTTAAAAACAAAGAGTGAGAAAGTGTGTAACCTCAGCACCTCATTCTGTGTTTGTTCAAGTAGGAGGGGTAAAGCTGGAGCGAAGTACATTTGTCTATCATGCTTGAGGCTCTGTGTTTCATCCCCAGCACCACAGAAAACAAAGACGAGAAAAAGTCAATGAAAAAGTTGAAGTAAAGTAGGGTCAAAGCTTATCTACTCACACTCTGAGGTCTGAAAAGTAAGATCACAAACTCTAAATGACTGATGTGGAAAGCCAGTGTTCAAAAAGAATTTACATTCTTTTCAAACATATATGAAGCCTTTAACCAAACAGATTCAATACTTTGGTTGAAAGAAAATCTCAACAAACTTCTAAGTGAAGCATTGGGAAAAGTCTTTTCTCTGATAACTATAGACTGAATAAAAAAATAAGAAGTACTAAAAAAAGAAATCAAATTTAATGCTAAGTGTTCAAATACCAAACATTTTGACTCTTATAAATATATTTGTAAATAAAGAATAGGAAAGAGAGATTTCAAATGTATATATTTATATTTTTATATATTGAAATAATAGAGCAAATGTCAAGATCTCATGATGCTAAGTAAAAGGTGTATTTAACCAAGGACATTCATAAGTGAAACAATCTACAATCAAAAATTATAAAACTATATAAGCCAGAGTTCCCCAGAGGAAAAAAACTGAAAGAATAAATCTCCATGCATTAAAGGGAGATTTATTTGAATGTCTTAAAGGCTTTGGTCTGGCTACTTCAATAAATGGCTGATCCCATAGGGAAAGGCGAAGAACCCAATAGTTGTTCAGTCCACAAAACTGGATTTCTCAGCTACTCATGAAGACATGTTTGAATTATGAAGAAGCAGGTTTCTACAACCAGTGAAGAAATTGACTTGCCAGGGAGAGTGAGGTCAAGTAGTTAAAAACAGGAAAAATCTCCTTCCTCCAGGTCTATTTATATTTATATTTGTATTCATATTCATATTTATATTTATATAGTTACAACCAGAAAATATGGCCCATATTTAGGATGGATCTTCTAACTTTGAAAGATCCAATCAAGAAAAATCTTTCATGTCAAGACAGAAAGGAAGGAAGCAAAGAAGGAAGGAGGGATGCAGGGAGGGAAGGAGGGAGGGAAGGAAAAAGGGAGGGAGGTAGGGAGGGAGGAAAGGAAGAAGGGAAAGGGAGGGAGAAAACAAGAAGGGAAGGAGGGGGAAAGGGAGGGAAGGAAGGAACAAGGGAGGGATGGATGGAGGGAGAAATAAAAGGAGGGAGGAGAGGAAAGAAGAGGGCTGTAAAATAAAACATTAACTATTACTAAAATGTAAAAAGAATTTTCCAGACAGGATAGCACTAGAGAACAAAGGACAACAATGGAAACCAATCTGAGTTGCTATTTGTGTTTCTCTTTTGGTATCCTTCACAGTACCTTCCCATACCAAAGACTAGAACATGGGGATAGTTTTGATTGGATTATTTGGGTTTTTTTTTAAAAAAAATATTAGATATTCTCTTTATTTACATTTCATATGTTATTTGCCTTTCTTGGTCCCCCGAAACCCCTATACCATTCTCCCCTCCCCCTGCTTCTATGAGGGTATTCCTCTACCCATCCACTCATTCCTGCCTCCTTGCCTTCAAATTACCCTACACTGGGGCATTCCTCATGCCTTCACAGGATTTCTTTGTAAGCATCAGCTAAATCTCTCTATGTTCAATGACCAGGCACTCCATGGATAATGAATATTTACGTGTCGACAAATGATGTATTTCTAGAATGTGTTGTTCATATTTCAGAAACCACCCATTTAATCATGTTTTTTGCATTCTATGAAGTAGTTTAAAATATTAAAAACAGCTTAGCACTATTGGCACTTTAGACAATACAATTTATTTCTTTTTTTAACATCTATTTATCTTTTATCTACCTAGCAACCTATCATCTATCTACTATCTATCTCTCTATCTTTCTCTCTCTATTTACCTATCTATCTAATATATCATCTATCTATTAATCTATAAGTTATAGACTCTTTTAAATGTTGCTTGTATGTATATTACTTCAGAGCTGACCATTATACATCAGAAAATTAAGAGAAAAAATATAGTTATTTTTGAAAAACTATGTGTCAAAATTCAGCATCCATTTTCTTAAAATTTAAGTACACCATCAAAAATTGTTGTCCAATGATATACATAATTTTTCAAATCATATTGGATTTCTTTGGAAAGAAAACCAAAACAAAAATCCCCTAGGTCAGTTTGCACAACCAAGCATCAGAAGGGATGGCTCAATGGTTAAGAAGGACCAGTGCTGTTTTTACAGGGGCCCCAAAGATCCAGGTCAGACCACTCTAAATGCCTATAATTTGATCTTACAGGATGGGTCAGGTCACCCTCCTTAGGCTTTTACATGTACCTGCATCCATTTCAAAGATACACAGTCACATATATAAACCATTAAAACTAAAATTTTATTTCACAGAATTGTTCCCTAAATAATTTGATCAAAGATATATATGTACACATACATATACATGTAGGATAACATAGACATAAAGATAATTTCCCTCATGTTAGGTAAATGCTAATTCCACATATATAAAGAACATGGCAGTTGTATGTTATGTACTATTGTATAATATATAACAGTTTTATTATAAAATTGTTTCACCTCATTTTCCAGTCTAAGAGGTCCCATGAGCTGTGTCCTTTAGCAGGAGCTTAGGAAGATACAGGGCACTGCTCCCAGCTCCACTTCAATGGTGTCTTCAAGTCAGAATCAGGAAGCAGATGCCCCGTCTGTGGGAAGATTACTGTGACTCATGTTGCTTAGTGGAGGGAAAACTCACTATTTTTTCTGTCTTTGGGTCTCATTTGCCTTCATTTCCCATTTAAGGAATGTTCCTTCCTATTTAAGGAGGAAAATCTGTTTTAGTTGGTCTACTAACTCATGTGATAATTGTTATAGGAATATTGAGAAGTATTTCCCTAGAGTTTTGGGTCTAATCAATAAGACACTTCACATTAGCTGTTACAGATAAGAGTATGTGAAGGCTTCTGAGATAAGATGCATTAGACATTTTTCCATATGTAGTCATAAAGTAGACATAGTCCCAAATCCAAACAAACTAAAATAAAAATTCTCATTAAAAACAGAAAATAAATGACAAGACTAGATACTAGTCCATAAAACAGGTGTCTAGTACAGAGCATTGTCTAGGGCACTAGTTTTTTAACAGCAGAAATGCAATATGCATAATGCATACAAAACCCTAGTACACATCATTAATCCTTTTGGCTAGAATCCTTAGGTACACACTTTTAATCCCAAATAATGCTATCTAAATGAGAAGCACACAAAGTGATGAATCAGTGAAAGATTTGACCAATTGAGTCAGAGATAGGATATCCCCAACTTTCAGGAGAAAACCAATTTAAGAGCAGCACAGTGAAAGAGAGTCCATTCATTCAATTCAGTTGAGTGGAGTTGATATTGGTAAGGCGAGTTGGAAGTCAGGTAGGTGGGAGACAGTGCAGTAAGTTCAGTGCAGTGGATTTGAGTTATTCTGTAGGTTCACACAACTCATTGTAGGTCACCAGAGGCAGTTGAAGACAGGACATAAGAAGGAGCAAGAAAATTAGAGCAAATTTCCAGTGTTACCTTGAGGCCAAGCAAAACAATTCAGTGAGAAACCAAGAGAACCCAGATGGAATCTGTCATCTTAGAGAGAAGTTTGAGCCAGAAGAGCTAAAATGAACCAGCCAAACAGAATTTAGAAAGAGCTAGAAAGGGTCAGCTTATTCAGCCGTAATCCTCTGAGACAACATTATTACTCTGTCAAGTCAAATCACTTTTATACAGGGCAAACCATAGCCTTCATAAGCCACCACTGATGAGCATCAAGACTATCATAACAATGCTAGAATGCACTCCTCTTGATGGCTAAAGCTGATGGTGAAGAATCTGTCTAGAGTCTACTGGGAATTTGGGACCAACAGATTATATTAAGAGAGATAAACCAAGTGCACACTGTAAAACATGTTCATCAGACAGCAGCATCTGTGCACTAGGTCAGGCAGCCTTTGAGATTCACTCACCTACTGAGAAGAACTAGTAGCTCTGGGGAAATGACTCATGCAAACAGTGCCAAGAGGTTTACTCCAGTGTGTCAGGGCAGGCTTGGACACCAAGGCGGGAGAATTACTGCAAGTTTGAGGTCAGTCTATTCCACACAGCATGTTTCAGGACAACCAAAATTATACTATGGCTTTTGTCTGAAAGTAAAAACAAAATAATGAAACAAAACCAGGATTATTTTAAAATAAACAAACATGAAACAAGTCTCAATGTACATTAGTGTATACACTTTGAAAGAGCTTTATGATAAGACAGTTAATCTTCACTGAGAAGTAATTAAATCAGATATCAATGGTAGAACTTAATCTCAGATAATATGGCCAGTGGATACTGTGTGAATACAGAGGTTTTGCTGTGTTTATGTGCATTTACAAACAATGGAATGCACAAGGAGAATAAGAGAGCTGTGTGGAGGATTGGGCAGGGTTGAGGATCTGAGTTGGATAGTAAAGGCAGGGGGAACTTCCTATATGTCAGGTACACCACAGGTATGTGCACTGGTCAACACGTGAATTGTTTAATGGAAAACAGACCTATGGGGGGAAGTGATTGTGGGCATTTTATTGTTTTCTAAAGTTCTTCTGTAATAATGTGTATGAAATATGCATACTACTTTACTATTTACTGTATTTAAATTGCAAAACAAACTCAGTGAATGACTGAAGAAGAAACACTAGATTTGACTAAATTGCTTACAGATATATGTAAACTGTGAATTGACATATGTTTTTTCTGATTGAAAATTATCACAGTACAATATTGTAGACAGAGTGAATGATATTTGCAGCATTGAATTATTTTTGGTCCAACTGAATATAATAAAGGACAGAAAACAATGCAATGGACACAAAGGAAGAAAACAAATTTCAAGAATCTATCTATCAGGATATACGGGAAAAACACTACAGGTATTGACAAGTGAATTTAATTAAGTTGCTTACTCAAAATCTACAAAATTAACCACGTTTTCATGAACCACTCTAAAAGTGTCAAAGAAACTATACAATATCTATAAAAATATATCAAGCTGATCCAGTCTTCCATAAACTCAGCAACATTTAATAGTGAAGGTAGAGACCTTTGGAAATGCCACAGGAAAGGTATCCACTCGCTTGAGTCTGTCTGAGAAGACAATAATGTCTCAGCCAACAACATCACAGATTGATTTCTGAGAAAACTGAGAAGCCAATTTTAAAATTAATATGGAAATATAAAATGCTATGGTTTTTAATAGCCCTGATGTCAAAGCCATTGAAACTGAAGCACTAGGCAGTAGGTTTGTTTTTTTTTTTAAGTTGCAGTAATCAAATTATTATGATAAAGTACAAGCTTGGACCATTTGATTGATATTTAAGGAGGGAAACCAAATCACACAAATCATATGTGACTGAGAACAATGTGAATGTTATAAAGAAGTGGGTAAAATATGATCCTTTCATACAAGGCCTAAAGTCATGGAGAGAAACCATAAATCTTGAAGGGTACAAAACAACACAAAACTTTTGGTAACAGATAGGTTATATCTCTAAGTAAAAGGATAAATACAAAGTTCTATAGACTAAACCCAACACTTCTGCCATTTTGAGCATGCAGGGCTGTCTAAATGGGAACAGTACTGTTGGCAATCATTACAGAGGTGAAGTCTGGCATGACCTTCTGCATCCAATACACTAAGAACTCTGTCTCTCAGAAGCAGACCTGAAGTTATTGCCTGTAGATTATGTGTGTAGAGTATGAATTCTTTGTGTATATACTGTCTGTGTGTTGTGTGTGCAAGATCTGTGCATATGTATCAACATATAGATGTATGTATGCAAATATTTAATGTGTGCATAAGTGTATAGGGTGTGGTATGTGTGGAGTGTTTTGTGGAGTATATTTTTATGTTGTGTGTGCAGTTTTATGGTGTGTGGTGTGTATGTGTGGTGTGTGAAGCAGATTTATGTGTGTGTAGTGAATGTATATATTTATATATGTAGTATATACTATATATCTATTGTGATATGTATAGAGTATGTATGTATAGTGTGTTTGTATGTTGTGTGTGGTGTGTATGTGTAGTGTGTATGTGTGGTGTGTAAAGTGTGTTTGTTTATATAGCGCATATATGTATGTAAGTATGTAAGTACATTGTATATATTATATATGTAGTATATTTATGTAGTGTTTATGAATACATATGTACTATCTTTATTATGTATGTAGTGTATTATACAGTATATCTGTAGTATGTGTGTGCAGTATTCGTGATTTGTAAGTGCATCTGTGTGCAGTATGTGTATATGCATTTTTAAGACTCATGGAGACAATGAGTAATGAACTGGTCCTGGTATTGAGTCTTGGGAGAAAATGTCTTATGGCCAAAGAGAAGGGTTTGGACTCTGCTCTTGGAATCAATCATACTAGCAAAACATTAGTGCCTGAGCTCAATGACACAAAACCCAATATTTTACTTGTGAGAAGATGTCCTTGGCTGTGAGAGAACAAAATAGAAGAGAGGGAGGTGACATTAAGTCATTGGGTGTGAAGCCACTGCCATCCTGTAAGCATAGACAAGGGCCAAGCTTCTGTCCTGGACAGAGAGCTCTGCCCATAGAAACTTATTTGTACAAACCAGCCTTTTCTCACATTACCAAAGGATGTGCCCCTGCCTCCCAC
The DNA here is from genome assembly GCF_008632895.1 of Mastomys coucha. NCBI lineage: Eukaryota > Metazoa > Chordata > Mammalia > Rodentia > Muridae > Mastomys > Mastomys coucha. The sequence goes on along the minus strand of NW_022196899.1, from coordinate 33,309,295 downwards.
ACACCACTCTGTAGTTCTCTGGGAGGTTGTGCTTGTAATTTTTATAATTACCATTTTCATTCATTTCTGCCATTAGAGTCAAGTTCCATCATAGAGAATAAAGCATACAGTATTTGGGTTCAGAAAGCTTTATGCTACATACATTTACTGGCATAGAATTTTTTTGATTTTCCATTATTTTGAGAATCAGTTAATTATAATGAAGTTACAGCAGCTGAGAAAACAAACTTGTAATTTCTTTATGCAAATTGTCTTAAATCAGATACTGTAGATTAGTCTCTGCAGATAGAATCTATAAGAACTGGTCTCAAGGGGCCCATGGATTCTCTTCTCTGATCCTTAGCCTAACAAACTACTGCCTTCAATAACCATACACTGAATGAATAAAAAAAGTTGGTCTATCATTTGATGGTTTTATATGCCTTCTATACTATTATGCAGTTTCTTCTTTCAGTGAATCTAGGAAGGCCTGGGACTACTTACCACTAGGTCATTCTAAGCAATGACACAAAAGTCTTAAGAGCTAAATGCACATTTTCATTATCTTTATTTCTCCCATCAATCCTAAATGCAGAGAGACTCATGGAATACGTTTTGCCTAAAGAGAGTGTCAATGCAAGAAATCTGTAAGATTATTACATGAGGGTGTCTACTAACTGCAACCAGAAGAACCTTATAATTGCACTTTCTGTTTATCAAGAGCAAAGGAACCAGAGTGCATTTTAAAAAATCTATTAAGTCACTCTGGAAAAGGCAGTAAACACAGCCACAGATGCTATCAGTAGCATAGGTGATAATTTTCCCATCAATGTACACATTGGCACTATGCTCTACAGCTTCTGCATGAAACCTATCCTGTGGGGCAGGGATCTGTTCAGGCAAAGGCCATCAAGCACCCACACAATGTACTCTGCTTCATTCCTAAGGAGATGCTCCAGAGGATCTATGTGACAACCCATTCAGTATTCAGAGCAGCAGCATTTCCTGTCAGCATTCCTTTGGGATGTATTCCTGTTCTGCACTGACTAGAGACTGGTGTACAGCCACATGTCTATAGGTCTCAAAACAACCACATCACTCTTTTCTTGGTTAGAGTTGTATTGCTGTGAAAGGATATCATGACCAAGATAAGACTTACATCATTTAACCAGGACTGGCTTACAGTTTCAGAGGTTTAGTCCATTATTGTCATATTGTTATGGAGGGAAATATGGCAGAATACAGGTCAGCATAGTGCTGCAGATGGAGCTGAAATACCCAGGCAGCAGAGAGACTCTGTTCCATGTTGGGCATTGTTGAGCATAGGAGACTTCAAAGGCCACTCACACAGTGATGCACTTCCTCCAACAAGGCTACAACTACTCCAACAAGGCCACACCTCCTAACAGTCCCACTCCTTATGGCCAAGCATTCAAGCACATGGGTCTATGGGGGCCATACCTATTCAAACTACCAGGGTACTACAAACATTCAACTTCATGTCAGGCATTTCAGAGCAACTACTTATAAAAAGGTAGGATATACCATCGATAATTTCTGTGTATAATGATACAGGGAATTTGAAACCATATGTGGGTGATGACCTTCCTTGCTGAAATTTTTACTGAAGTCACCTGAATCCTAAACATACATTTCATTAAACAGAAATGACTGTTCTGGTAACAAACACATTCTTTCCAGAAGTTTCTGTGCATATTATTACTTAACCCATAATAAGATGACCTTAACATTACTAACAAGATTTCAAATTGCCTTAATTTGATCATAAAGTAACTCAGTAAATGTTTTAAATTTTTACAAGCAATAATGGGCTGTGGTCTGAATGAAGCATGTCTGACATTCCAGAGTGTGTGTTGCTTACTGTAAAAATTGCTTCCACATGATTGAAGTCTTCAGGCCTAACTTAGTAGTCATTTTTGGCAAATGGAAATTTATTTTCTGAAATTCTCATTTCTGGTTTTAAAATGTCAGTTTCTTGTGTCCCTAAAACATTGACTCTGATGGCTTTGCTGAGATTAATGTGGCATTGGGGATGAATTCACAACCAACCTGTGCAATTTTGTAAAGTCTCAAACATGAAGAAATATATCCAAGCATGACACAGTTAGTACACAATCATTCACTGGGAAAGGCGTTAGTTACTTCGTTAAGGGTCAGGTTTTCCTTTTCTCCACAGGACCAGAGGCAGGGATTGTGTACAAATAACAATCTAATATAATGTGAAGTAATATAATATTACTGTGTTGTAGAGACTTCTAGAGATGAACACATAAAACAGATGATTATGTAGTGCATTTTAAAGAACATAGCTTATTCATTCTAATTTTGGGTTAATATTGACATACATATCAGAGTATGACTAAATGATGTAAACATAGTTCACAAATCAGCCAGCATTGTAATTGGCTTCTGATATCTTTTGTTGTAATATAAATCACATCTTATATATGTACCCCTATGTAATTCTTCTCTGTATTTTGCATTCAGGACAACCATTCATCTTATTTATTTACTAATACTTTTATAAGCTTTTCAGTCAATGAGACGTTCCACCTTAGGGTAATCACCTATTACACCACATTGCAATATTGTGTGTGTGTATGTGTGTATGTGTATGTGTGTGTGTGTGTGTGTGTGTGTATGTGTGTGTGTGTGTGTGTGTGTGTATGTGTGTGTGTGTGTGTGTGTGTGTGTGTGTGTGTGTGTGTGTGTGTATGTTAGAACATTTGCTATTTGATCTATGACGATATGTTATATATGCTTTACATAAGTTTTAGTTTATATGAAAACAGTACTTTTATTATTGTGAATATGATTTCTTTTTAAACTTTTATTCAATTAAACATAGAGGAAAAATACCAGAATCTCCCCCCAATTAATCAGATGCTTTTGATACTTGAATGCTTATTCTATATGAACTCATAAAAGACTTTATTTATTAATTTAATAAGTTAAAAATGAGAAGAATGAAAATGGCTTTATAGTGAACATTAGTACACAGGGCAGATATTATGTAAATATAAAAATCATTATTTTAACAAATAGTCTTGTGCTGATAAGGAGTTGATAATTTTTCCACTGTGGATTTAATCTTTATATATTTACTTAATTAACTCTACCCAAGAAAATAGACTAATTGCCTAAATAGACTATAAGATTATATTATGGAATAAAGGTAGAAAACACAGATAAATATTTATATTTTATTATATAATATTTTCATTTTCCAACTCCATCACTAAAGTTAATATTTATCATGTGAAGAGCTGAGAGAAAATGGCAGATTGCTACATTTGATGTAAATATATGTTATTCCCAATATACTGAGCCTTAGAGCATGTGCTGAGATAAACATGCAGTTTTCTTGGAAAAAGTGGGATGGCTATGAAAAAGAATACAGCCTTGAATCTCAAGGTGTTACTCTCTCATCTATCCTTTATAGTTTGCTTATAACCTGACAGACTTATCTGTGAGATGATATTAGACAGAGAGAACATGTCAAAAAGCAAGGGAGGATTATGTATATAGGTTTTAAATTCAGAAATGGATATGAAACATACATTTATTTTATTCTTGTATATACATAATTTGAAGTAAATTTCTCCTTTCTTTCCTTCTTTCTTTCTTTCCTTCTCTCTTTCTTCCTTTCTTTCCTTCAAACAAAAAAGGACTGCATGGCAGACTGTAGTTTAGAGAGGTCTGTGGCTCTGGACCCTGCTTTCTCCAGGTCAGACCCAGTCACAACTGCTGTGTAGATGCGGGACTTTCAGAATTGGCACAACCTGGGTATGTAGACTCAGACAGACTGACTTTTGTGATTCTACAAAAACTTGCACATGTACTTGAAAACTGGGTTTTACTGGAGTAGTTGTGTAATTAAATGAATCTGTTTTGAATGTGCCTGCTGTTTACACGTGTATGTGGCTGTGTCACAAGCAATCACACAACCGTTCACCTAGGAGTGCTTAGTGTTTCCATTTCATTTCTCTTTGTTTTGTCCTATACTCATAATTGTTTTCAAGAGATGTAATAAATTGATTTTTAAATCTTACTGCTATTGTAACTGATGTAAATAAATAACAGTTTTAGTTTTGTGGAACTTAAATAATTTTGAATTATGTGAAAAAAAAAAAAAAAGAAACTTTCAAGGACACCGAATTCATCAGTTCTGTGTCTGGAGTCTTATGTCCAGGCTCTAAGATTCTGACTCAAACCAGCCCTTGAACTGATAATTCTCAGTTGACAAATCACACAGCTTCTGGACTGTCCCAGTGACTGTGCATTAGCATGTATGAGTGTGTGGAGCCTATGCTAATATGAGCCAGTGTATATTGATATGTGTGTGTGTGTTTGTGTGAGTGTATATGTGGGGACGTCTGTGTATGTGCATGTATTTATGCATATCTGCGTGCATGTATGTATGTGGATATGTATGAGTAGAAATATGTGTGTTGGATAAAAAATTATTCATAATACTATGGATTACAGTATCATTTAATGTATATATTCATGACTTTTAAATGTGTGTCAGTAGTTAACAAGAAACAATAGCATAGAACATCAATTTCATGGTAAAAATAAATAATATTTCTACATATAGGCTTGATTGTATTAATAAAATGGTGAAATCCTACCCTGTCTTAACTTCAGAGTAACGGACTTATAAATTTATGTCTATTTTTTAGGACTTATTTATTTTTGTTTCATGCTTATGGGTATTTGCCATATATGGCTACACAGCATGTTGATGTAGTGTTATCAAAGGCAGCAAGAAGGCAGTGGGTCCCCTGGAACTGGAGTTGTGAACAGTTGGGAGCCACCATATGGCAGCTGAAAACCAAACCCAGGTCCTTGTTAAGAAGAGCCATTGCTCCTAATTGCTGAAGCATCAATCCAGCCTTGTATATCCATTATTTTGTATTCATCTGTTGATGTCTATCTGACAAGGAATTCCAAAGAACAGTAGGTTAGATGACAATAATATCCTACTCAAATGTAAAATTGAAGCACAGAATGGAATATTTTTTGTCATTCCTGGTCACCTCAGGCTTCAAAGCTTCTGTATATGAAGAAGTATCTTGGAGGACAAAGGAACAATGTTTGTTAAGCAGTCTTCTGCATCAATCCCCACAAAATAAATGAATGGTAAGCAAAGAAGTCGATGTTAAATAGATAAGCACCTAATATTTGATTTTTCACCCAACTGTTAATTGCTGAAACACAGAAGATCCCCACCTTAATAGAGATCATTAAATAAATCTTAATAGAGATCATAATAAAATAAGACTTTTTTCACAGTCAGATAGTGGCATTCTGAAATGCAGCCTCATGGGATGGCTTGTATGGTATGCAGTAATTTGCGTATGACAGAATGTAAGCAGTCCTGATATGGCCTCTGCCTTCAGAAGCAGATCCGCCGTCTGTTTTTGCTTTTTCTGTGGCTCCTGTACAAAGATGACCTCACAGGATCACTAGTAAAGACATTCTCCCTGCTCAGTTTAAGCACCTTGTCCATTATCACTCCCTTTGTTCTTCCTGTTTCACGGGTTGTTAAAAAGGGTAAGCAGTCCTGAGCATGTGGTGGGGCATTTGCTTAGGGATGATATTCTTTGAATTAGAAAAACTCTAGGTTCATAAGAAATGTTTGGGTCTCCTTGTGTGCACTTTCATGCTGGAGAGAAATACTAATTTTTTTAAGCCAACATTTGTTTTGTTTCTCTGTCCTGCATGCCCTAACCTTTAGTTCAAATAGCTCAAAAGCCACATTTTATTGGCAAAATTTTCATTGTCACCTTGCATGTCATACTCACATTTTGTTGGATGCAAATTTTAAAATAGGTTGAGATAGAATTCGGAACTCTCAAATTTCAAGAGCAACATCCCAACAGCATTAACAGTTCTGAAACTCACATTAATGCATTATTTTAAACACAATAAAATCATTATTTTAGCAGAAACCATGTTAATTCCCTAATGTGTTAATTTCTTTCTCTTTTACTAGGAAAAGAAAATCAGATAACCATCCTGATTTTGAACTGACCTCTTCCTGTCAGTTTTCTTGAATCTGAAAACTTGGTCACACTGTTTTTCTTAGCTTGAGCCTTATTTTTAAAAATATTTCAGCCTACATTTAACAACACTGTATAGCCTTTTAGATGAATGAGTGCATGCTGGGAGTAAATACTTTCTTAAATATTTGATACTGATACCTAGAGTTCAAATGTGATATTATAACAAGTATTTATTGTTTATGAACTATTCTGTTAACAATGATGACTTGGAGTATAGACACTTTGAAATATAAAGAACCAAATTAAAAAGGTTGTAAATGTTAATATATCATGATATATTAATAAATTCGGGTCCACTCTAAGGAAATAGAAGCAGTCATTAAATGTCTCCCAACTATCCCCTCACAAAAAAAGAGCCCAGAGCCAGATACTTTTAGTACAGAATTCTACCAGACTTTCAATAGCTAACACCAATACTTCTCAAAATATTCCATAAAATAGAAACAAAATACTGCCAAACTAATTCTAAAACTCTGAACCTAAACGACACAAAGAATCAACAAAGAGAATTTCAGACCAATTTCTCTTTTGAATATTGATGCAAAAATACTCAATAAGATGCTCACAAACCAAATCAAGGAACACATAATAAACATTATCACCAAGACCATGTGTGCTTCATTCCATGGATGCAAGGATGGTTCAATATATAAAAATCCATAAACATAATTCACAATATAAACAATATAAGAGAAAAACTTACATGATCATCATATTAGATACTGAAAAAGCCTTTGACAAAATCCAGTACTCCTTCAGATTAAAAGTGTTAGAGATATGAGGGATACAAAATGCATACCTAAACACTATAAAAGATATATACAGGCTAATAAATAGTGACCTTAAAATTCAATGGAAACTAGAAGCAATTCCATTAAAATCACTATACATAAGCAATTCCAAAAATTCTACAAGAGAACTCCTACAGCTGATAAACATCTTCAGCAAAGTGGCTAAATAGAGAATTAACTCAAGTAACCCTCTTTTATACAAATGGTAAAAGGGCCAAGAAAAAAAATTAGGAAAAGAACACCCTTTACAATAAAGCTTAAATAATATAAAATACCTTGGTATAACTCTACATAAGCAAGTGAAAGATCTGTATGAAAAGAGTTCAAGTCAATAAAGAAAGAAATTGAGAAAGATATCAGAAGATAGAAGGATCTCCCATGCTCATGGATCAGCAGGATTCATGTAGAGAAAATAGACATCTTAGTGGAAGCAATCTACAAATTCAATGCAACCCATAACAAAATTCCAACACTATTTTTACAGACCTTGAAAGAGCAATCCTCAATCTCATATGGAAAAATAAAAACTCCAGGATAGCTTAAATAATCTTGAACACTAAAAGAACTTCTAGAGGTATCAACATCCCTGAACTCAAGTTGTACTACAGAACAATAATAATAAAAAATTCCCTGGTATTTTTATAAGAACTGTTAGGTTGATAAGTGAACTCAAATTGAAGACTGAAATAAGCTCACACACCTATGGACACTTGATTTTTGACAAAGAAAGTAAAACTATAAAATGGAATAAAAAACATCTTCTATAAGTGATGCTGGTCTAACAGGATTTCTGCATGCAGAAGAGTCCAAATCAATCCATATCTATCAACTTGTACATAACTCAAGTCCATGTCGATCAAAGATCTCAATGTAAAACCAGGTACCCTAAATCTAACAGAACAGAAAGTGGGAAATAGTATTGAACTCATTAGAACAAGAGACAACTTCCTGAACAGAATACCAGTAACTCGGGCTCTAAGATCAATAATTGATAAATGGGACCTCATGAAACTGAAAAGCATCTGTAAGGCAAAGGACACTGTCCATAGAGCAAAATGATGGCTTACGGATTTGGAAAGCATCTTCACCAACCCTTTATCTGACAGAGCGCTATTATCTACAATTAAAAAGAATTCAAGAAGCTTAGCACCAATAACCCAAATAAGTCAATTAAAAGTGGGGTACAGAGCTTAACAGAGAATTCTCAGAAGAGGAATCTTGAATGCTGAGAAACACTTAAAGAAATATTCAAAATTCTTAGTCATCAGGGAAATACAAATTAAAATGACTCTGAGATTCAATCTTTCACCTATCTGAATGACTAAGACTGAAAACTCAAGTGGTAGCACGTGGTTTCAAGGATGTTGGAGGAAGAAGAATATTCCTTCATTGGTAGTAGGAGTGCAAATTGTACAACTGCTTTAGAAATCAATTTGGCATTTTCTTCAGAATATTGAGAATAGTTCTTGTGACTCAAGATCCAACTATACCACTCCTGGGCATATAACCAAAAGATGCTCCACTATTCCACAAAGACACTTGCTCAACTATGTTCATAGCAGCTTTATTCATAACAGCCAGAAACTGGAAACAACCTTGATGTCCCTCAACTGAAGAATGGATAAAGAACATGTGGTACATCTGCACAATGGATTACTATTGAGCTGTTAAAAACAAAGCATCATGAGTTTTGTAGGCAAATGGGTGGAACTTGAGAATATCATTATGTATTAGATAACCCAAATCCTAAAGGACATGCATGGTATATATTCATTTATAAGTGGATATTGGCCAGAAAATACAGGATACCTATACTATACTCCACAGACCCAAAGAAGATAAATAAGAAGGAAGGCCCAAGTGAGGATGCTTGGATCTCACTGAGAAGGGAAATGAAATAGTCATAGGAGGCTGATGGAGGGAGGGAAGTAGATGAGATGGGGATAGGGAATGGAATGGGAAGGTTCAGGATCAGGTGTGGGGAGAAACAGCAAAGGTGATCAAATATCTATGAGAACAGATAAAAATCTGGAGCAGGCAGAGGGTGCTGGTAAGGGGCATCTCCAGGATGTGCCAGATCCTTGGGATAAGAGAGACTTCAAGAATTAATGAGGATGACTTTAGCTAAGACTCATAGCACTGGGGATAATGGAAACTAAAGAGGTCACATTCTGTAGCTAGGAAAGAGCCCCAGAGGAGCAATAGGGACACCAATATACCTACAACAATTTCAACCCAAATTTTATCCTGTGTACAAGTAATGCAGGGACAGGGGATGGAGCAGAGACTGAGTGAATGGCCAAGCAATAACAGCACAACTAGAGATCCATCCAATGTTCAACTACCAATTCATGACTCTACTAATGATATTTTGTGTGCTTTCAATCAGGACCCTAGCACGGCAGTCCTCTGAGAGTCTGCACCTAGCAGCTGACTCAGAGACCCACAGCCAAACTTTAGATGAGCTTAGGGATGATTATGGAAGAGTTTGGGGGAAAGACAGAGAGCTCTGAAGGGGATAGGAACTCCACAGGAAGACCAATAGAGAAAGTCAACTAACCTGGACTCTTGGGGGCTTTCAGAGAATGAAGCATCAACCAAAGAACATGCACGGGCTGGACCTACCCCTCATCATGTATGTGGACATGCAGCTAGGTCTTCATGTGAATCCTGAACAACTAAAGCAGGGGCTATCCCAAAATCTGTTGTCTGTCTGTGGAATCTGATTCCCTAACTTGGGTGTCTTGTCTGGCCTCCATGGGAGAAGAGACTAGCCTTGCAGAGACTTGACATTCCACAATGGGGGATATTCAGGGGGGCTCCATTCTCTCAGAGGATAAGGGGAGCAAGGCAGGACCATGAGAGTGGGACACCAGGAGGGGGACAGTGATGGGGATGCAAAGTGAAAAAAAAAAAAGGGTTTGAAAAGTAGCTATTAAAATAAAGTCACAGAACATTAGTGTAAGGAAAATTGGATACAATTCAATACCTCAGGAGATGTTGTGAGTGAAGATGGAGCTCTGATGTAGAAGAAGGTCACTGAAGAATGCATACCCACAGCCAGCTGAGTAACTGGAAGCAACATTTGCACAGGCACATAGAGTCATGAGCTTTGCTGAGATGCAGAAACACCAGAATCCCTAAAGAGAAGTGAAAGGGGCAATCCACAGGCCATCAATGTGTAGACACTGGCATTTCTGTATGTTGACTCTTTGAGAGTGAGCTGATATCTTTCAGAATGATATTTGGCTTCAGCTGGATTGATTCCTACAAGAAAATGAACAATCTCTCTACTAAGTGTGAGCTCAAAGAAATTAATATAATTAAAGAAACAAAACATCAATAGAATAATGATATTAGAGATGTCTTTCTTTTCTGTGTGTGTGCATGTATGTATGTGCCTTTGTGTGCATGTATATACATGCACATGTGTGTTTTTGTGTTTGTGTGTGTCTGTGTGTGTGAGTGTGTGAGTGTGTGTGTGTGTATGTGAGTGTACTTGCCACAGAATATATGTAGAGATAAGAGAAGAACCTCCAGGAGTCAGTTATTTCTTTCTACCATGTGGGGACAGGCTTGGCAACAAGTGCCATTACTTTCTAAGCCATCTCACAAGCCATTTAATTATATATTAATAGCTCAAGCTGATAAATTCCCAGATAGGCTAGCAAAATAGGAAATTACCTAGAGGGACATTTGTAAAATACCAATAACCAAAAGTGAGAAAGGCAGATTTATACATCTAACAATCCAGATGGAAATCATATTTCCACCACTGGAAGACCCCAGTCATCAGGGAATACAATCCAGTGATTTCAATTTAGTTAACACCACAAGTAAGCAAATGGTGATATCAGAAGTCAAGAGAGAAAGTAAGTCCCTGAAGAGCTGAGGTTATTGATGAGAACCTGACATAAAAGATGCCTGTCCAAGGCTTCCACATTCTGCATCTGCCTGGCTTGGGCTACAGAGATGTATGATATGCCATAAATGATTGAGCTGTAATATAAAAATCCTGTAGGGAATTTTTATTTTGGATTTACATTACACCAAAAAAAGTCTAAAATGCTAAACTCTACAATAATGACTGAATTTGTTGTAGGTACTAAATTCTTGGAGGTTTGTTTGTTTGTGTTGTTTTTCCTGAATTTGGGAATTTCATCCCAAAGTATCTAATCTTACTCAAGAAGAAAACAATATAGTCTGTTAAGATATGATGATTTCTGTAGCCAACAGGACTGAAAGAAGAGATTTAGAGTCCACATTAGGGCTGCTGCAGTCGTATTTCACTTAGAGATAAATTGAATTACTGGCATGTTACAGTCCCGTGTTGTTGCTATAATTTTGCATAACTCTTGATTCTCCTGTCAAAGTCTGGGGATAAAATTATGCATTTTGGGGGCAGTTTGCACTTCATAAGGGAATAGGCAATTCCTTTATTTTTTTTCTGTCCTGCCCTCATTCTGCTCATCCTGGGACAGGTACAGGCTTTTTACCATGTTCAGTGTCATTCTTCAGAACCCACCAGTATGATAACATGACTTGAGGCTGCCTGATTTCCACATACCCTGATATTGTTTGGTATAAAGTGAAGTTTCTGTTTATTTTGGTTTTCTTTGTTGTTTATTCCATTTATAGCAGTGAGCTAGTTCACTATCATTTTAACTTCCAACAATAGGAGTTATTGCTCTGAGTTTCTTTTTTAAGATGTATTCTCTACATTCTCTTAATTAAACATATACTTGTGCCATAATTTTAAACTTCCTACACAAAATCAATCCACATGATGCTAGGCTTTTTTATAAACTGCCAAAATTCAACAAAGACATAGAATTGTGTGCCAATATAAAGATTTCAGCTGACCATTTTGCCCCAATACTGATCTCCTGCTTTTGCATGATATACAATTTTTACTAGAGTACTGACACTGAAGGAGGCTGGAAATGAGTATGACAAATACTCTGCATTAATTTAGGGACTACTCATGCAAATTTGTAAAAACTTCTCCAAAGTGTTAATAGATATTGACAATCTAACTGCCTATGCCTTATAAAGACATTTTCATGATTTATGCCCTTGAGTTAAAGGAATTAAATTGGAAAGAAATGGCTATTACCAGGTCAACTGGGTTGTTTCTCTGAGCTTGCAGGTTTCTTTCTGTGTTTCCTCTGTCCTCTCCATATAAGGAAGGATACACAGTCACATGCAAACACACAGCCTATAGCTCCTATGGTTTACTAGATTCCTTTCTGGTTAACATTTCTGGGCTGAAGTATTGTTTTCAAAGGAGAGAATCTTAGAATAGTAGTCTTCTTCTTCACCTAGCTCTTGGTTTCCCCCCAAAACTCAGTTTACTTCTGGAAGATTGAATAATTCTCTAGAAAGTTTGAGTAGTGAACATCAAGGGGTGGTGACTTATATCTTAGTAATAGCAGACACTAGAAAGAGTCAGTTTTACTTTTGTTAGAACTAGTTTTGGCAACTCAAACAAACAAACAAACAAACAACATCCCTCTAATTATAAAATTGATGTAGGCCAATCTTTTGTTAATGTGTTCACACTAACTATGAATGACTAGCTCTCCAAAAGGATTATATATATGTTTCTTGTTGAACAAGTAGATTAGATGTATCATGAAAATTACAAACCATATCTTCTTCAGGCTGGTTAAGAGATGAATTGTATTAATATTTAAGTTTTGATCATTATATAATAGTGGTTGAGAATCCTGACAGTGATTTTATAGATATAGATAAGATAGAGGTAGATAGATAAGGTGGATAGATAGATTGATAGATAGATAGATAGATAGATAGATAGATAGATAGATAGATAGATAGATAATGAGAGAGAGAGAGAGAGAGAAGAAAGGAGAGAGAGACAGAGATATGAACTAGTAGTTGCTACCAAGAACACATGAGGATTTCTGCAGAGACAGGCAGACTCATAACTTCATAGAGGGGATAGTGAAATTAACCTTTGAACACAGAAATCCTTTTCCAAAATTACAGACTCTTTTATCCTTCTCTTGGAAAACATTAAAGAACTATGGAAATCTGGTCCATAACTTTCTACTCTGGTGTCTAGTAAGAGTATCTGTGATAACCTTTTCACAAGGAGTAATTAGTGGAAAATGACCCTTAGGAAAGTCTCCTCTGAGCATAAAAAGCTCTTTCATGACAAGAATGGCTACTGGCTCAAAGCACTTGCTGGACAAAGTCCCTTCTGTGCTAGTTCTCATTCTAATTTCTCACCAATTTTCTTTTCAAGGGAGGGCACTAGGTAACTGGCCACATTTATTCTTGATCTCTGTATATTAATAGTATCTTATTGCTAAAAGCCATTTGATGAAAACCAGAGTGATAACCCTTTCATATGTATATATATATTACTGTTGTCTTATCCACACAGATGTCTAAGGTTTTACTTCAGGCATTTCTGCTTATGTCTCTTAAAGATAAGTTCCTTTAAAGCCAGGGAAATGAAGAAAATCAAACTTTGTTTTGGAAATTAGATTAGGAAAAGAGAAACAACAAGAACCTCATTTGCTATTTGTCTTAATAACCAGCATAAAGCATGAGCACACATTGCTTTGAAGTAGAGTGTGTGCAGTGACATTAAACATTTTACGGTGCAGGCAATGTAAGCACACATTGACCTCATCCCTTGGCTGTGTTCATAGCTATGTCTACATACATCCAAAACACTCGTTCAATTAGTTTCACTCATCTACTGGTTTAAACAACTCCATTGTTTTGGTGCAGTGCTTGTGGTCTGCGCCACAGTTAAACGTCAACATCCCTTTGGCAAAGGCTAAAGCGTTGGTAACATCTAATAACAGATGCTATTTCTAACAGAACCTTTTGATCATATCTTTCACTTGCAGTGATCTACTGTGTAGAATCAAAGGAAGTATCCTGCTTAGTCTCCTTTCTCCAATCGATAGAGCTGAGAAGCCCAGTGTAGAAACTTGAATTTTCCATGGTTTTTTGGAAGGAATTTTCTGTGCTCTCTGTATTAGTAGATAAATGCTCCAAACATTCAGACAAAATATCCCCAGATTAAATAAAGTACCCAATGTAAGGACACCCTACAAAATGGAAGCATTTTTATTTTATGGTGCTTAGTTGTTTTGCAAGAGCAAATTGGAACATGTAAAATAAAAAAAAAAAAAGAAATTAATGTAACTGGAAATTTTGGATTCTGAAGTGTCACCTATAAATGATGACATCAACATGGACACTGTTAATTACCAGAGTTTTAGTAAAGGCAAAGTGCATATAATTTTGCAAAAGATGAACAAATAATAGTTTTTACACAGCTGTATTTGGATCAGCAGTATTCTATACAAGTGAAATTTGTTACCTTGTAGCTTCTTAATTTAAGAAATAGTACATGCACCTTATATAACTGAGTGGTAAGGAACATTTCAGTAGTGTGGTGCCTTCTGTTAGGCTGTGAGTCATGGATGCCATGTAAGGTAGTTTCTGGTGTGGCACATTAAATCATCTGGGCTCACCTTTCCTTCAGGCATTCTAATAATCATTTTCTGCCCTTTTTTTAATTTCAAATGGGACATTACTTGTCAGTATCTGCCAAGTTCCAGAACACACTTTACATGCAGGGAGCCGCTAGGTTCTGCAGTGACAAGCCATATTGAATGCTCTGTTATACTTGACTGTGTGTAGGATTCCTAGAGATACTTTCATGGCTACGTTTCCTTCTAAAGATGATACCACTTATCAGGTAGTATGGACTGGAATCCAGAATTAAAATAATTCTCAATGGTGTAGCAGTCTTACTGCGGTTAAATATATAATGCAATGTGAGAATTTCCTTAGCCACCAAATTAGGTATTACAGCAATACAAAATATGGAGAGGGTCAGTTTCTGTTTGTGATCATGTTATGTATATTTACTAGGGTAAATTAACTGTTACTCCATTGATCATTTTTTTCTAACATTCAATAAGCTCTGTTTTATGGATTTATTTAAAAGGAACAACAAAAATAGACCTTCCATGTGAAATCATGTATTTTGGAAACTCCAGACTGTGACATGTAAGCCTAATCTGGTAGGGAATAATTAAAGAGAGGTTCATAGGCTGATGACAAAACTCCAACTCTGTACTGTCAGTCTTACTGCAGTAGTGAGGGTTTCAAAGAGAAATCAGACCAGACTTAAAATATCTCAGGTAAATGATGGGTATTCCATGCCAAATGCTAATAACAACCTCAATGACGCAGGTGCTTGCTGTCACAAATGCAGATCTCGCCTGGGTCCTACAGTATGGTACTTATCAAGGCGGTCTATCAGTCTATCACTCAAGCCAGAGGTAAAAGTCTCATTGTCTGTGCCTGTACTTAATATCTCTTTCTAAGAATCAAGGAGCTGGAATCATGGGATGGTGATTCATGAGATCATCAAAAGGAATCCTGGGGTAATGAGTGAATTGATATATAAATAAAAAAGAGGGCTTTTGATCTGCAAGAGATGAGCTATTCAGAGATATTTATTTATTTATTTATTTATTTATTTATTTATTTATGTATTTATTTATTTGTGGAATTATAAGAAAAAGCTGTCTCAAGCAGAGCAGAACACAGATAACAGATTGAACAGCCATCTTGGGCAGAACACACACACACACACACACACACAAAGGGAGAGACAGAGAGAGAGAGAGAGAGAGAGAGAGAGAGAGAGAGAGAGAGAGAGAGAGAGAGAGAAAGAGAGAGGGAGAGAGAAAGGGCAATCTATAAAGCTGTCTCGTGCAGAACTTAGGCCATCAGCTTGGACCCATGATGTTTGTTTCCCTGCTACCAGATACCCCTTCTCTCAGAACCCCTCTCCAAGACAAAGCTTATCCTTGGCATACCTTCTGCTGGAAGAAGATATAAAATCACAATAGCACTTTAAAGGTGGGCAGCACAGTTGCTGGCTTTAATTTCAGAGTTTAGAGACTAATCATCAAAAGCTAGTCTTTATTGATTTGTGTTTAGGAAAATTCAATATGAACAATATCAAACAAAATATTCTGCTGAATTCTTAAAGGTCTCAATAACCAGCACAGTCACTATTCCCATGCCTCCTGTGGGTTCAGCCTTAGAAACTGTCTGTATGAAATATCACTGTCTCATCTCTGCTCTCCGTCTTCTTATTTACATAGA
The DNA here is from genome assembly GCF_008632895.1 of Mastomys coucha. NCBI lineage: Eukaryota > Metazoa > Chordata > Mammalia > Rodentia > Muridae > Mastomys > Mastomys coucha. The sequence continues at coordinate 33,293,262 of NW_022196899.1, read as the reverse complement.
AAACTATTATACTGAAGACCATAGGAGCATATCCTGCAGAGCCTGGCCACATAACCAACCTGGCTAGGTAATGTTTTAGTTGGAATTGAGCACCAGCATTGTCATTTCAAGAGTAGTTAGCTGGGGAACTTGCTTCATCTCCTGTGTCTCTGTCCATTTAATGAGCTCGTATCAGTGGCACATTAAATATGCTCCTGTTGCAGTAGGTATGTGGATACAACTGTTACCTACATCTTTGATCTCCTCAGCCCTGTGAGATAAAGGATATTCCTATAAGTTTCCTTGTTGTTCTCCAAGCTTTTCTGCATGACATTCTTAGCATCCATTTGGGAGTAACTGAAAAGCTGTCATAAGCTTATGGGAAATTAGGCAGGTGAGTAGGAGAGCAAAGGGGTGCATTAGGGTTGAATTTGAGGACAGTTTATGAGAAGAACAAATGTATCTGGAAATTTCTATTCTTCATGCTTATGGCTAAAAACATGGGGACCATCTGTGTTCTCACAAAATGAAAGAAGGTTGAACAGAATGAAAAAATAAGATCTTCTAACAGAATATAGGTTTCAAGGAAAACTGGTTTTCTGAACCCTAAAGAGTCATAGCTTATACAAAGCATTAAGGCTTGCAAAAGGCAGGAACCCTCTCAGGAGTGGACAACAGTAAGAATTTCTGAGATATAACAAACAAGATGCAGGGCACTCAGCGTGGGCTATCCTGTGAGTTAAAATCCCAGCAATGAGAGAAAATATTAGGCATCCCCCCATTCTGTCATTTTATCTCTCTTGTGCAGAGACAGTTTTTTAAAAAGAATTATTTATTTATTTTATATATATGAATGAATACACTGTAGCTTTCTTCAGACACACCAGAAGAGGGCATCAAATCCCACTACAGATAGTTCAGATAGTTGTGAGCCACTATGTGGTTGCTGGGAATAGCTCAGGACCTCTGGACAAGCAGCCAGTGCTCTTAGCCACTGAGCTGTCTCCCCAGCAACACCATTTTATCTCTTGAAGCCTATATTAAATTCTCACTGTGTGGAAATGGCACTGCACCATGCTCTGACACCACTTTGAAAAATGAATGTGTGGTGGAGATGTGGGAAAGATGGAAGAGTGGAGCAGTGCATGGGCTGGGGAGAGAGGCAGAGCTGGTGATATGAAGGTGATGACAAGTATAAGAGACGGCTGAGGTCCACAGTCATTGCCCATTGGGGTCCGAAGAGTAATATGCAGCATCCTGGAGCTTATGTAGAAGCAGATTATGCTGTCTGGGTAAGGAATCATGCAGGTTCTGGGCAATGATGAAGGACTGAGATGAGGAATAATTCACTTCCTGGATTGGACCTCCTCAAAGGACCACTATCTTTTGTGATGCTGCTCATGGTCATGTGTGAGTCAGTGGTCCTTGTATGGCTTAGGACATGGTGGAGGTCAGAAACTGATGTTACCATATGATGCCATGTGAGTGCCGGTGGCCTGTGCTGCAGCCTGAAACCATGCTGATGTCTGGGGGCCTTGCTGGTACCAAAGGGCATATTGACAGCTGCAGTTTGGGCTACCTCTGAGGGCCATGTCTGAGTCAATGAACCTTTTTCAAGCTTAGAAGCCCATTATCCATGTTCCTGCTGAAATTAAAGTGCAAAGAAGCTACTTGAGCAGTGATATCGATGACTAGAGGTGCAGAGTTGAAAAAGAGGGACATGTAATGCTTCAATGACAACCCCTACCTTAATCCTACCTCCATCCCCAAAAGTAACAACCTAAACAGACTAATCCATTAAAGAGAGCTCATAAAAAGTATGATAAGGATACCAAAGTATAGCTCTCTACAACTGATTGCTTCTAATGGGGGTGCAGGAGAGAAAGGCTATAGTTCTATTTAAGGGACAAGCCACTGAGAGTTTGGCTACTCTTTAGTGACTATACAGTTAACACAAGTGAGATCTTGTTTAGTTGGGTCAGGATTAGTCACAAGGGGGTATGGAAGGACTGGGAAAAATGATGGAATGTATGATATGAAATACCCCAAGAATCAATAAAAATATTACATTAAAATTTTTCGATAGGATCATAGGTAAGGAGGACACAACATCTGCCCCAACACCAAGGAATAACTGGGACCAGTGGTGCCCAGGCATCCAGGAACTCTACCTGACCAGTGGCACCAAATCCTTCCCATCTTGGCCAGTGCCCTGAGCAGATGCTAGGTGTGAACTCTGCAGCCAGTCCCCCAAAACCTAGAGAAAATTCTACTCTCAGGAGCTCTAACAAGCCCAGGATTATAGTGCTCGGAGAAGACCTTGGGTACTAACTCTACAGTCAGTTCCACAATACACAGAAAAAGCTCCATTCCCAGGCACTCTAACACACCCAGGATCACAGGATCACAGAGACAGCTAAACTCTGAGGAGTTCTGACACAACAAGGATCACAGGAAGGACAGGCTCTAGTGAGATATAGCAAGGGCAGGTAGCACAAGAGGTAATCAGATGGCAGGAGGCAACCATAAGAACAGAAGCAACAGAAACCAGGGTTACTTGGCATCATCAGAACCCAATTCTCCCAACATAGCAAGTCCTGGTTACACCATCACACTGGAAAAGCAAGATTCAGACCTAAAATCACTTCTCGTGATAATGATAGAAGAATTTTAGAAGGACATAAATAAGTCCCTTAAAAAAATACAGGAGAACATAAGTAAATGGCTAGAAGCCCTTAAAGAGGAAACACAAAAATCCCTTAAAGAATTATAGGAAAACACAATAAAAATGTGAAGGAAATGAAGAAAATCATGCAAGATCTAAAAATGGAAAGAAAAATAATAAAGAAATCACAAAGGAAGACAACCCTGGACTTGAAAAACCTAGGAAAGAGATCTGGAGTCATAAATGCAAGCATCACCAACAGAATACAAGAGATAGAAGGGAGAATATCACAGGCAGAAGATACCATAGAAAACATTGACACAACAGTCAAAGAAAATGCAAAAAGCAAAAGGCTTCTAACACAAAACATCCAGGAAATCCAGGACACAATGAGAAGATGAAACCTAAGGATAATAGGTATAGAAAAGAATGAAGATTCCTGACTTAAAGAGCCAGTAAATATCTTCAACAAAATTATAGAAGAAAACTTCCCTAACCTAAAGAAAGAGATGCCCATGAACATACAAGAAGCCTACAGACCTCCAAACAGACTGGACCAGAAAAGAAATTCCTCCCATTACATACTAATCAAAACACCAAATGCACAAAACAAGGAAAGAATATTAAAAGCAGTAAGGGAAAAAGGTCAACTAACATATAAAGGCAGGCCTATCAGAATTACACCAGACTTTTCTCCAGAGACTATGAAAGCTAGAAGATCCTGGGCAGATGTCATACAGACCCTAAGAGAACACAAATGCCAGCCCAGGCTACTATACCCAGTAAAACTCTCAATCACCATAGATGGAGAAAACAAGATATTCCATGACAAAACAAAATTTACACAATATCTTTCCATAAATCCAGCCCAACAAAGGATAATAGATGGAAAACTCCAACACAAGGAGGGAAACTATACCCTAGATAAAAGCAAGAAAGTTATCTTTCAACACACCCAAAGAAGATAACTACACAAACATAATTCCATCTCTAATTCCAACAAAAATAACAGGAAGTAACAATGATTTTTCCTTAATATGTCTTAACATCAATGGACTCAGTCCCCCAATAAAAAGGCATAAACTAACAAACTAATATGTAAACATGACCCAGCATTTTGCTACATGTAGGAAATGTACCTCAGTGACAAAGACAGACACCATCTAAGAGTAAAAGGTTGCAAAACAATTTTCCAAGCAAATGGTCCCAAGAAACAACCTGGAGTAGCCATTATAATATCAAATAAAATCAACTTTCAACTAAAAGTTATCAAAAAGGATAAGGAATGACACTTCATACTGATCAAAGAAAATAATCTGCCAAGATGAGCTCTCAGTTCTGAACATCTATGCTCCAAATGCAAGGGCACCCACTTTCATAAAAGAAACTAAAGCTCAAAGCTCATATCGCACCTCACACAAAAGTAGTGGGAGACTTCAATACCCGACTCTTAGCAGTGGACATATTATGGAAACAGAAACTAAACAGTGACACACTGAAACTAACAGAAGTTATGAACCAAATGCATCCAACAGATATTTATAGGACATTTCATCCAAAGGCTTCTTCTCAGCACCTCATGGTACCTTCTCCAAAAGTGACCATATAATCAGTCAGAAAACAGTCCTCAGCAGATACAAGAAGACTGAAACCATCCCATGTACTCTATCAGATCACCACAGAGTAAGGCTGATCTGAAATGTCAGCAAAAACAATGGAAGCTGAACAACATCCTACTCAATGATAACTTGATCAAGGAAGAAATAAAGAAAATAATTAAAGGCTTTTTAGAATTTAACAAAAATGAAGACACATCATACCAAAACTTATGAGACACAATGAAAGCTGTCCTAAGAGGAAAACTCATAGCTCTGAGTGCCTCCAAGAAGAAACTGGAGAGAGCATACACTAGCAGCTTCACATCACACCTGAAAGCTCTAGAACAAAATGAAGCAAATTCACCCAAGAGGAGTAGACAGCAGGAAATAATCAAACTCAGGGCTGAAATCAACCAAATAGAAACAAAGAGAACTATACAAAGAATCAACAAAACCAGGAGCTGGTTCTTTGAGAAAATCAACAAGGTTGATAAACCCTTAGCTAGACTCACCAAAGGGTACAGAGACAGTATCCAAATTAATAAAATCATAAATGAAAAAGGAGACATAACGACAAAATATATCTTAAAATAATTATTCTGTTTGTTGAATATTAACAGCTTAAAATATTAAAATCATGTTCTAAAAACATCATGGAAATATCATTGATAACTTTTCTCACTGTGCTTGAAATTAGTATTTTCTTAATGTTTAACTTCAAGAATTTTTGCTATTTTGAAATTTTAAAAATATACTTGCTGATAAAATCATTTCTCTCCTAGAAACACTGATAATCTTTTTAAGTAAACTTATTGTTAGACAATATACACAGATATATAATGCATTTTAAGTATACTTTCACTATGTCAGGTGGTATCATATAAGGGCTTTTGAATATGTTTCATGGTGTTTCATTTGTAATATTTTATGCTCTTTTTACTACGCTTAATTCCCAGAGAATATTTTGTATGTTTTGAAACAATTTAGTATTCAACATTAGATATAGGATCCTCGGTCATGGATAGTATTAAAGGTTCATTAATGATATTTTAAAGGTATGAAATCATATGAATATAAAAGTTGAACAAACCAGGCAGTGGTGGTGCATGCCTTTAATCCCAGCACTTGGGAGGCAGACACAGGTAGATTTTTGAGTTCGAGGCCAGCCTGGTCTGCAAAGTAAGTTCTAGGACAGCCAGGGCTACACAGTGAAACCTTGTCTTGAAAAAAAAAGTTGAACAAATTTTTATATATTATTTGATTCTCAAAATACTCAATATTATTAATATGTTTGATATATAAAATGAATTTAAATTATAAAAAAAATTAAGAAAAAAAATTTCAATATGAAGTCCTAAAGGATATGTTGGCATGTTTCTGACATAGAGTTAGAGATATTTAAGTAAGCTTAAATAAATATATCCAGAGCACTTGGTGTTGTATTATACAATCTATTCTTTCCTCTATGAGAAGCCCAGACTTCAAAGGAGACGAATTTGCCAAAAACATATAACATCGACAAGTCATTTAGTCAATTGCAGCCCCACCAATACTCCATTCATATAAGGGGATAGAAGACAAGGCTAGGTGATACTTCTGTCATAGGTCAAAGACTTGGGCTCCCAACACAAGAGGCAATCAGCTACAACAGAGATCTAAACACAGCAGAGTAGAGTTCTGTTCCCACATGAGTCTTCTACACTGATGGCTTCAGAGCATCACTAGTGTGTGATAACAAGGAATACCCCATGATGTAGATTTTCTGAGGAATTTGTAGGGAAACATGAGAACAATAAGAAAGGGTAGTTCAGGAAAGTGAGCTCTGGATATAGGCTCCAGGAAATATTCCTGTGGTCTAGTTCAGACCACTTATAACTGGTCTGAACTAACATTTTTAATAACATTTTTATTCTTTGAAAGTTTAGTACATTTATATAACATGAATTGATCACATCCATGCAGCACTATTTACCTCCTATTCCCTTTAGCACCACCTCTCTTGACTATGTCCCAACTTTGCCCACTCTTTTTGTCATTGATGAATCCCTGAGTTTAATTAGAGCTGCTCATATGCTTATGGTTTTGTGGTCATCTGCTGGTACGTGAGCAATCTAGCTGCCAGGTCCCCATTCTCTCTCCCTCGGTAATCAAAAAAGTCATTCTCCCTCCCTCAGTAATCACACATTCATAGCTCTTCAGACAGGACTGGGGCCTTGAGAGTCCCTCCTCTTTGTCTCTCTTGGAAATTGAATGGCTTGGTCTTGTCCAGTTCTACTACAGGCAACCACATTTCCTCTTTGTTGCTATAAGCAATAGTCCTGTTGAGTACAGAAACTAGCTTTTCACAACAGCCCTCCCCATTTGTGAACAATGTTCTTTCTGCCTTTTCTTTTGTTCCTGAACCTTGGAAGGAAGGAAGTTGTTCAGATAACATACTGGCTTCTCAGGGTTATTTATGGTCAATATTTTACACAGTAATGAGTCTCTGCATCAACCAGTACACATTTTAAAAAAAGCTTCTCTGACCCCAGTCGAGAGCAGCAGAATCTATATGTACAAATGTAAATATTTAAAATACAGTTTGATATCATGGCTGTTGGCAAAATAGGAACTGGAAGTTTCTCACTGGGGCCTAGGATCTCCCCAATGGGCTTCTAACTAGGTCCACAGTATCAAGCAACTCATGAAATTAAAACTCTTTGTAGAGCAAAGAAAAGTGTTAGTTGAATCTAGAGGCAGCCTACAGAATGTTGATTAAAATAAATAATAGCTACACACTTGACAGTGGGTTTGGTGTCTAGAATGTACAAGGGACTCAAAATGCTAAGCCTCAAAAAAACAGCTAAAAGTGTCCCATGTATCTAAACTAAAGGCTCCTAAAAGGAGTGTAAAAGGACAGAAAACACTTAAAATGAGACTTCCATATATATTTGACATCTTGGCTTGGGCTTTGTGGTGAAGTTGTCTTTTGTTCATTTCTGATCCTAAAAGTAACTCCTTACCCACCTTCCCATAAAAACCTCAATAAACCTCATTGGCCCACCACACTGGACCTTACTGATATCTGACTTCTGTTCCTTATCTGACGTGAGTTTCCTAACCTTTCCCCAGGAACAGTGTCACACAACATGGAAAAGAAGCAATGAAGGCAGATTCAAAGTCTTGATGTGTTGTTACTCTTAATCTACTAGCCAACAGTGTGACATGATGACTATGAGCTTGCATCTGGAAGAGTGAGCAGGGGCAACTGAAGCTGTAGTCACAGGAAAAGAAGTAACAGAAGCCTTAGACTCAGCTGGGGTCAAACACTCTGCATGTACATTTAGCTTTGCATGACGCTAGCTATGTCTGCAGAGTGAATACTAAGACAACAACACCGAATATGTTATTTTCCTTTTTGAATTATGCAATTTAGTTAACTTTTATTCATTGAGGTCATAGACATATACAATATATTTTGATCATTTTAGCCGACATTCTCTCCAGCTCCTTCCAGCCCTCCACCATTCCCCCTTCTTAATTTCCTGTCTTTTTTTAAATCTCCTGTGTCCAATATAGTTTTAAAACAAAAAGTAAGAAAACAGTTCCTTTTTAGACTTTTTTTGTCAATGTATTAATTACTTAATTTGTTGCTTCAACAAAATCTCTGACAAGAAAACTTAAAGAAGAATTTTTCTTCTCTCTCTCTCTCTCTCTCTCTCTCTGTCTCTGTCTCTCTGTGTCTCTGTGTCTCTGTCTCTGTCTCTCTGTGTCTCTGTCTCTGTCTCTCTCTCTCTATCTCTCTTTCTCTCTCTCTCTCTCTCTCTCTCTCTCTCTCTCTCTCTCTCTCTCACAGGCACAATCCATGGTGGTGAGAACCATTGCAGGCCTATGAGGGAGCAGGTCAATTTCTGTCCCCAGTCTGAGGCAGGGGCAAATACTAATACTTACTATTTATTTGCCCAGGGTCCCACCCCTTAGCATGGTGATACCTGTATTTTAACCGGGCTTTCCCACTGTGTAGCAACCGGAAAAAAAATATTTTAAAAATTGAGAAGAAACTAATGAAACTAAAAACAGGAAAATCAGTGAAAATAAATGGAATTAAGACTTTTACCTTTGGGAGAAAAATCAATAAAAGTTTGCATATTACTATCTAAGCCACTCAAGAAAGAAGGGGGTGGGGTATGGGCAGTGAACACCAGAGACAAAGAGATAATTACCAATCTCATAAACACTAGCTGGAACTAAAGAAACATTGTAAAAAATAACCATGTCTCCAAAATAAGCAACTTAGATAGACTGGGCCAGGGTTTTGTTAGTTTATTTGTTTGTTTTTGTTTTCTTTTTATTTTGTTTTAATGTATAACCTATCCAAGACATCTAGTCAAGTCAAGGAATCATTAGCCAAGAAGGAATGGACCCTCTAAACACTTTAGCCTCACTTAAGACAATCAGTATATAAAAATCTCCTAAACAGAGTGTATGGTAGCCAGATGTTTCCATTGATGAATTCTGAGAAACTTTTGGGAAAGATATTTTCCTAGTTCTATTGCTGTGATGATATTTCCTCAGACGGAAGCACTCCCTCTGGAAGGAGAGGGGAGACTCATAAAACACAGAATCCAAACAAAACTTACAAGATGCAGAAGTCCTGTACCTGTTATATGGTCTAAGACCCTGCCCAAGGTTGTGCTCCCAGGCCTTGGTAGTTGCTTAGGAGTGGAGACTCCATGGTAGAGCTGCATGCGTGCTGATCAGGGCAGCAGCCTTGATGAGTCCTAACCCAGGCTGGAAACTCCCAGGGCCTGTGATGAGCTCTCAGCAGAACAGATACTGCCAGGATCAGAAGAGTGAGCTCAGGACACAACTGCATTTTTGGGCAGCCCACATGTCTGTACAGAATCCCCAAAAATGCATGGGTTCACCAAACTAGACATGAATTGGAATTGTTTCTTCCTGTATGAAGGAATAGATGTTTATGTCACAATAGAGGGAAAAAAAAGAACACATGTATATAGTCACTTTCAAGAAACAGAATTAGAGGGAATACTACCTAACCCATTCTGTGTGTTAATATCCCGTGCATGGTACTACATGGGAAGAGACACTGTATAGGTAACTATATCTGTATGAGTGTATGAATTTTGAGTCAGAGTGTATGTGTTACTATGTGTACTAGAGTATGTGAGTGTGAGAAAGAATTGTGAGAAGGTGTATGTGTATATGTGAATTTGAATGTGTGCATTGGAGTGTGAAGTCTGTGAAGTAAGTGTATGAGGGTATAAAAGTATGAGTGTGTAAGAGTATGTGATTATGTGTATGTGAATTATTAGTGGGTGTGAAAATGTGTGTACATGTGAGTGTGTGTGAGTGCTCTCAGTCAGTGTGTAAGAGACTGAGTGTATGATATGTGTGAGTATATGAGCATATGGCTATGAAAAAGTCAATTTGTGTAATTGGGTAAGCATGTATTGTGTATGAGTGCATAAGTGGGTATAAGCTTGGGTTTGCTTGTGTGTGTGTGTGTGTGTGTGTGTGTGTGTGTCCATCACTTCCACATCTCTGCAGGAAGAAATGCAATGTCATTTTATGTATTAAGAATATTCTCTTGATTGACTTTATTGACTTTATTAATTTTTTTCTCATTAATGTTTTCACTTATCTGATATGTATAGTAGTCTCAAGTAACGGAGTGGAAAGGGTTTGTGTGAAATTAAGAGTTTGCAAGATGGACCAACTACTTTTCATTCTCAGTGCTCCATCCTTGTAAGGTTAATGGCCTGCATGTAGAGTGATGTGGGTCATGTGTGTGGGGTGAGATAAAGTGGGTGTGATATGGAATTGTACAAACTGACCAGAAGTTCATGGTGGAGATGAGTGTGTGTGTGTATGTGTGGTGTGTGTGTGTGTGTGTGTGTGTGTGTGTGTGTGTGTGAACACATTCAAGATTTGGGTCGTTTGAGGAATCTGTACCAAAGGCAGTCCCTCATGTGGCTCCCATACACATAAAATACTGGCTGAGTTGATAGGGGAAGTGGGATATGGCATCCACAAAGAAAAAGGTGTTGAAGCTGGAGCTGCTTCACCTTGTTGTCACAGTCATTATTGACAGAGAAAGATGCTAGACAACCAGTATCATATGCACATACAACTTCCAAATACCAGGAAAATCTTAGTGTTATTTGCCTTCTAAGACTCTGTGGGCATAAGGCCTCTTCCTGAAGCATAAGAGTCTGAGGCAGAATGAGTAACATGCATCTGTAGCAAGATGGGAGACTAAGACAGAAGTGTCCAGAAGTCTATAGAAGGGGTAACCTGGCTTTGAATGAGGAAAGCCAATCAAAGAAGCCTGTCATTGACAAGGCAAATGTTGTTTGGACCAACTCTGGAACTTATCATTTGATCTCTATATGTGCACAGTGAGTGGCACATAGATGGTGACATTCACACATGGGAATGCACACACATGGGCAAACACAACACATTTTACACACACACACACACACACACACACACACACACACACACACACATGCACACACACATGGTAAACAGATATATTTCCTTGAGTAATATTCAAGTTAACTCAAGGCTTTTGTTCTTAGGGGTGAAAAAAACTGTGTGTATATGGTGTATGTGTGTAGTGAATTTTAAGTCTTCAGCCACAACCATGAAGATATGTCCTAGTGAGGACATATTTAATATTCTGCTTGACACAGCCTAGAGTCTCCTGAAGAAACCCTCCACTGAGGTATTGCTTAGACCATATTGGTCCCTAGGAATGTTGGCAGTTTTCCCAAGGGTTATGGGAATGGTACAGGAGGGCCATACCTCTGCAGGTCACACCACCATAAGCCAGCAGTTCTTGACCATAAAAGAGCTAAGCATAAGCCTTCAAGTCAGCCAGAAGCATCTTTGCGCCAGCACGACCTTTACAAGTTCCTACTCTAGTTCTTGTCCTGACTGATGGACTGTGACCCAGAAATAGAAACTAAACAGATCATGTCCTCCTGCCAGTTGCTTTTGGTCATGGTGTTTGTCTCAGCAACAAAAAAGAAACAAGTACATAGGTTTTCATCTTTTCCTGCTTTGCATAAAACATTGTGTACACATATTGTATGGACCCAGTTGTCCCTTGCTGTCTACTGCTGTCTCACAGCCTGGAAGGCTATGCTGCAGCAGGTTTTGGAAGATTGTCCATGGCTCATGTAGCTTCTTTCTATGAACTGCATCTCCCTAACAAGGACCATCTATCGGCAACATCAAGGCGTTGCCTCGTTGGAGCTCTGTTTCTTATGTAGAAGTTAAAAATTGCAGCTGTTTACTTTCCGTGCTTGTCATATGAAAACAGAGCTGATACTTATTAACAACTCAGAAGGCAGACTGGAGTTAACAATTCACCCCCATCCCCAGTGCTGTAATGCTTGGCACTTTAACATACACTTAATCCAACTTTTGCTGAAAAGAGAATTCATTTGAAAAAAATGAGAGATCAAGATCGGATAACTGAACTTACAAAGAAACACGTGTCAGCTGAGAGGTTTTCCTCTGGCTCCTCACATAGACTCCTATAATCATTTCGAACATGATATAGTAAGTTTAATAAGTCATGTACAGTAGGATCTCACTGTAAGATGATCTAATGATGTTTCTAATTTTGTCACTGTTGCTTTGAGAGAAAAACGTTTGACTGTATCTGCTTCAGTAAGATGTTGCCTTTTATAAAATGGTAAAGGGCTCAATATGCATGAAGATTAGGATAGCAATGTTCCAGGTGGTTGAGAGGCCGACATGGACATTCCAGATGGTGGAGGGGCCATAGGAACCTCAGAGTGAGATGAGACTTCACTAGCAATTATCTCCAAGGCACAATAACATTTGTGTATGAGAACAACTTACGAGTTTCAGCCCTCTTGCATTTGATCTTTATGGTCTGGAAAGAGCTACGGAGCAGATTTCATCAACTCCTGTTACAGATGCGGAAATAGAGACTTAGTAACATTATCCAAGGGCCTAATGTCACAGTGACAGGCAGCAGAGCTAGGGTTAGACACCAACCCTTCCATTTATAAACTAAGAATTACATAGCTACTATTTCTCATGTGCCCAGAATTTCATAAGTTAGTTTAAAATGATATAGGAAAAAAATGAACACCCTTATTACATATATAGGAATATCCATACGTATTTGGAGAATCCTAACAACTACAACCTCTACCAGTAATCAGGCAGGTATTTATGTAAACAAGGCACAACAGAAAGTATTTTATGTTATCACATTATATAAATAATGACATAACTGGGCCATAGCTTCATACTTATTATAAGTATGGAAATTTGCCCTGTGAACCAAGAATAGTTTTGCAAAAGAAAAGACATAGCTAGTAAACAGTGGATAGACGGCATGATGACTTACCAGGATTTGAAATCATCTTTGGGAATGTTAGCCGTAAATGCTTGTGTTTCTTTCTATTTTCTCATTTTTGATTGTTGACTGCAGCTGGTGATTCATTAGTCTTGCCTATGAAAAGTGATGCGGTTGGCTTCTAAGCATCTCAGTAAGTTGTTCCTCTTTGTGATGTAAGTTGCCAATCAGGCATCCTATGGGTGGTAGATCACTGAAAGTTAAGTGAGGTGGTGACCTTACAGATGTCAGCCCATCAGGAGCAGTAGAAGGGGATGAGTTAGTATTGGCAGCAGGCTTTTAGCATGTTTTTAACCCAAAGGCATCACCCTCATTTATCCAGTTCACTATCAATCCTCCACACCTCAAATGCCAATGCTTGAATGCTGTATCCTGTGAAGTGAGATGGTTTTCAGGCAAGTCTTCTTTCCCACTGATTTCTCAATAAAGCCTCACATTCAAATTAAATGTAGGTACCTGTCACCAGCCTCTACCTGTAGCTCTGGAGGCTTATATGAAATTAGATAGTAGAACAAATGGAGGCCCCCCACTCCTTGTTAACAGGGATACCTTTAGGCTTTGAGAAAACAATGTGGCCATCTTTGTTGCTAGTCTCTCTTTTCTGTTGTAAACTTAGAATTTACTATGTAGTCAGATGCTATAAATAAAAACTGATATCATAAAATGTCCTTTTCACAAACATGGGGTTATACTCATATCAAGGTAGAAGGAGAGACATCTTTGGACATTGGCCTTCATGCTATCAAATCTTGACAACTTGCTTTGCTCTCCCTACCCAGGTTTCCCCTGTTACCTCCTGTTGACAATTAGCTGATTCTTGCAGAATGCGTGCTGTGATTCATACAGGATTTAGTGGCTGTCCATAGTTAGTGTGGTAGTCAAATGATTCAGCTTCTAGTTCTCTACTAAAAATTAGCCATGTGTTCCTATTTAAAGCAATGTGCTTTTATTTTATGGATTTTCTGCATGACAAAACAAAAGGCAACTCAATGCTGTGAAGCTTGCCTTAAAAACATTATCAGACAGCAAGATGTGTCTCACAAAATGGAGCAGGGACTTTCTTCTTAGTCGTCATTTGGCTTCAGCTTTCCTTGGTATTAGAAGGCAGGGAGCAGCTATGCAGGGGATGAAGGGGTAGTAGCTGGGGTGCCTGGATCTCTCAGATACCATACAGGCCTTAAGCCTTGGTAGCCTTACCTCTAAGTCCAAGGTCTTATTTATGGGCCTAAGAAAGACAGGATTTCTTCTAAGACATCAACAAAGCTGTTGCTACATCTTCCAGGTGCATCTAGCTATTGGGATTCCTCAGTCTATGGAGGTGGGCAGTGTTACTATTCCCAGGATTGAGCTGAAATCCTTGGCCCTTGAAGCCTGGAAACTCTCTGGAACTATTCCAGTGACCAGAGCCTATAGCTTTTCTGGATCCTGATAGTTTGACTTTATGGCTGTACCCACTTCTTAACATTCCTACATCATGAAGGAATGTTACATCAGTGAGGTCATGTCAAAGCACACACAATGTGCCTTTAAAGAGCCAAGGGAAGAAAGCCTAGCTGGGCTTTATATAACTGTTTGGCTTCATGCTGTTAGGAACACGAGCCTGGGTCTCGAGTAACTGAGATTTATGCATGAGATATTTCCCATGTCACAATCTTCTAACTCCTCACCCCATCACATAGACGTCCATGTTGAAAGCCTTGAGTCCAGGATGTGGATCAATAAGCAAGTCTTGGGCTGAGCGCTTATCATTTACTTTTCTCTACAGGATTTTTTGGAGTGCACTGGCATTCAAGTCCAACGTGACCAAATGTAGACACTAGTTTAGTTAAATATGACTCAGATTTCTATTTTTTGTTTCTCATGAATATGGATTCAGATGGGAAACATACTGATGCAAAAATCATGAGCACTTATAAAACTGAGTGTTTCTGTCAAACGGGAGACTAAGTAAGGCTTAGGGTTGTTCCATGTAGAAGTTGCTCAAGCAGAAATCATACCATGAGAGAGAGGTCAAATAGAATGTCTAGCAAATGTGTGGGTGCAAGGCTCTGGTTGCTAATTACAGGTTGTTAATGCTATGCCATAAGATGGTGGAAGAACAGGAACAGTGCAAGATAAATAAAAACAATAAGAGTTCCCTAAGCACCAAGTAAATCCTCCCCTTTTATGGTGGTTTATGTTTGCTGCTGACTTGGCAAAACCTAGAAGTTCCTAAGAGATGAGTGTCTGGATATCTGAGAGGTTAATTGAGGTGGGAAGTCCCACTCACTGTGAGTGGCACCATTCCTTAGGCAGAAGGTCTTTGTCTGCATCAGAGTGGAGAAAGTGAGCTGGGCTCTAGTATGCAAACAAGTACTTCTCACTTCTGACTGAGGACCAATGAAATGTGACCAAGAGCTGCAGGCTCCTCATGCTTTGACTTCTCCATGATGAACTTTTACCTGGAACTTTGAGGTTACATAAACCCTTTCCACTTTTAATTGCTTTGATCGGTGTATTTCATCACAATGATAGGAAAAGAAAAAGGTAAATAAACTCTTTTCATTCCTAGAAATGAAAGTAAGAAGATGTAATCCTTTATATTCTATAATATCTACCAGATTTTGGGTTTTTCCTAAGAAGTGAAGAAAATGAAGGAAGATTTTATGCTGCTAACAATACAGAATTTGCTAAAAGAAATTCATTTCATTGAGGATTTCATAGAATGTGAGTTCATTTATAACTCCATGCTAGTAATGTAGTTTCAGTGAAAAGAGTTTTGTTTTCTTGTTTTTGAATACAATGAACTGATTTAGAGCAGGAAACTAAAACAGGAAAAAGAAGCTGCCTAGATTGGAGGACAGAAGAACTGACAAGAGTCCAAGTTCTTAGTAGAAAGCTGAGACTATGCCATGAACTTATAGTGAAACCCGTATAGGCTTAAGAGACATGATGTATTAATAATAACGGCTTTGCAATTCAGGTCTACATACAAAAACAGAGGCTTCTTAATGTTATTAGCATCTGTTTATGACTCTACTTAAATGATAGTTTTAGAATTGCACCCTGTGGTGAAACTCATTCTAAATGTTCTATTTTAAAGCTGAAAATCAAGTTTCACTGCTATTCTTAAATACTAGAGTGGTTATGCAGTGAATCTTGATTTTAATGAGGTTTAGAAAATAATTTTTGCACAGAGATATACTCAGTTTTCAAATGTGAGATCAACTAGTCAGTTATTACACTACCTATTAACCTAAAAATACTTTTCAGATGAGAATAAGAATATTAGAAATTAATGTTTAATCGTCTCCATGAAGTTGAATTTTAAGCAAAACTAACTAGAAATGTTTCTTCTAATGTAATCGTGGCACACAGTTAAATAAAACCAACATATAGAAACTGAATGCAGAATGACCATTGTGTTGGATTTAGAATGCCAAGAACATTGAAAGTTAATATAAATGTAACTGTAGAGTAGAAGAGATGGGGTCTCTCTTAAGGCATAGAGTATCTTAGTAGAGAAGTAGAAACTCCAGTGGGGAGTGGGGGGAATGTAGAATCACTTGTAAAAATCCAGAACTAAAATATATAGTTTCTAAAAGGAATATCATATATATATATAATATATATATATACACATGTGCATAACTTGATATATATCTGTACATCTTTTAGCTTAAGTAAATAAAGAGTATAAAAGAAAAAAAGAGAATCAGTAAATTTAAGTATATGTAGAAATTATTCAGAATTAAAGTATGAGGAAATTAATTCAAGGAAAGTAATGAGAACCATAGAGGACTGAGGAGAGATGTAGAAAAATTCCTTACTAGCTATCGGAGTTCCATAAGGACATAATGAGGTAGATGATTGGAAAACATTTGAGGATATAATAACCAGATTCTAGCTCCCAGATAGTGATGAATAACCACTCTTCAGTGGCAGATCCCAGGAAATTCATACTGAAGCTAAGAACTTTGGAGGAAGCTGAAAATTTGGTTCAAGAAAAAGGCACATAGCACATACAGGGGGAGCATGATCCAGATGACAGACAATTTCTCATCTGAAATCATGGGTGCCTAGAGGAATAGGAGACTGCATTTAGAGTCTAAAAAGAGTCAGCTACCCACAACTTAATTTCCAGTTTAAATATCCTTCAGAAATAACAAAATAGAGATATTTATTTTTGTAAATGAGAAAATTGATTGCAAGCACATTTATTCTCCCACAAATGCTACGGAATGTTCTTTGGGCTGAAAAGAAATAGTATCAGATGGAAACATTATTCTGGAATTAGAATGTAGATATGAGAAATGGTAAAAATGTAAAGGGAGGGTCAGAGTGGGTGAGGAAGGTTGATGTCAAAGGGTGTTTTTGTATGCTTTCTCTAAAATACATTGAGTGCTTAAAACAGAACAACATTGTGAGTTCTGCTCTGTTAAAAGCTGAACACTAGCCCAAAGACAACAATGCTGCCATGGTCCACGAACAGCATGGATAACCATAATGAACACTTTGGGTGGCTTCAGATATAGCACTTCATTTCCTACAGTACCTAAAGCCAGGTGCTCAATGTAGTCTGGACTCTAATGACAACTTTCTTTCTGACTTTCAACCCAACACTTTCCCAGACAGAGAAAGGACAGGATGAGAGATGCCCTGATAGCTTCAGGTTCTTGATTTGGTCTCCTTCTGTGGTAATGATTGGACAGGTTTAGGAAGTGAAAACTTGTTGGAGGAAGTGTGTCACCAGGGAGTGGCCTGGGGAGCTGAAGGCCTTGGCCTATAAGCACTCTCTCTGGTTCTTGCTCATGGCTCAAGATATGAGCTTTTGTCTTCCTGTTCTGCTGCCACCTGCTACCATGCTACCTCTGTCATCTAACCTTCTGGTACTACAAGCCAAAATAAAATCTTTTTTTATAAGTTATCACAGTCATAGTACTTAAAAGTAGCTAATATAGGTAGAAATAGATGAAGGAAATGAAGGAGAGGAAATGTAGAAAAAGAGGGAGAAGAGAGGGAAAGGAGAGAAAGAAATAAAAGAGAGAAGTGGAGAAAGAATGAAAGGAACTGAATAGAAAGAAACTGCTGCCTCGCCCTACAGAGTCCTAGAGATACTGTTGTCCCTGATCCAGGGGCTTAGCACTTGACAGGCCCTGCCCACAAACTAAACCTGGGCAGTTCTTCAGCACACGAATATTGATGGTCACAATCCAGTCTTAGAAGGTGGTGCTCGTGTAATCAAGAACTTACCATGTTGAGAAGATGTGGTTCTGTGTCAGGCATGAAGCCAGTCTGCTGGGGCAAATGGCCTAGAGTTGACTTTTATTATTAAAGAAAAAACTTCTTGTTAAATTGATAACAACAAATATAATACTTAGCACAGAATATAGAATTATACAAAATACTTTTATACAGATACCAAAATATTGTGAAACTGGACACAGGTGTGCATCAAAGATTATATTAGACTCATAATTTCTTCACCCTTCAGCACTAATGGATTTATGAAAAAAGGGATCTTTACTCTCTCTGTAACATAAAATTGCCTTCAAATCCTGTGCATCCACAGTTGAAAAGTAAAATTGAATTCTCTTAAATTGTTTTTCTTTAAAGTCATTCTCTGATGAAAGTTTAACTCAAGCAGTAAAGCAGTTCAACAGTGATTTGAATCTACGTAGCTCAACTCTCAGAAACAAACAAACAAACAAAACCTCCTATTAACCCTGAGTTTTCTTTAGAAAGTCAGATTGGTGGCAGATAGAAGAAAGGAGACCACCACTTATGACAGGGCTATGACTATTTCGACTCAACAGATGAAATCAGGAATGAACTCATTTGAGGCCATCACAGTAACTTCCAGAGATGTTGCACTTCCGGATAGTTTCCTAAGGACCAGAGGAAACAGCCATGCCTGTGGCTTCTCTGATTAAGGCAAAGTCCCTAGCTTGGCAGTTTATCATCTGAATCTCAAAGTCTGAATGCAGACTGAAGTTTCTTTTTCTTTAAAACATTGCCCGTTCTTTATAAAGAAGTCTGAGTAGCTGGCATTCAGATATAAAACTCACTGGGCAGAGATCAGGAGTACCCGGGTCCTGTGGCAGGCATGGAGAGGGTGATTGCCAGGTCTTTGAACTGCAAAAATAAATAGAGAATAGAAGTGCATTGTATTGGCGCAGCCTGGGGCTGGGCCATCTGTCTTGGAGCATGCTCTGGTGGGAGTGTTTGAGTTGGATCTCTTCCATCACATGTGGTGACTGCGTGAGTGAATGACAGAGGGAAGGAGTCGTGTTAGGTGGTACATTTAATAGCATGTTGGCTTTGTGGGTCTCGGGGAACTGCTGCTTCTGTGTTTCTCCTCTCAGCCAGAGTTTACCTACTTTGTTAAGCGTGGAGCGACGGGTGCATGTTTCAGAACACCGGGCTTCTTCCATGCACTCTTGCTACTGTTTTTGAAACGATCCAAACACAGAGCCTAGAGATGCCTGGATACCACCCAATTCGGAAATTTAGAAACTTGCCTAGGGCAGCCCATAGGACAGGGCTTTCTCAGTCAGCCTCACACCAGTCTGGATACCCTTGAACTCACGGCTCTGTTTCACTCCGGGCCTGAGTTGGATTTTGTGGTAAATGTACGTTTGTTGGTTTTGGCTAAATTACCTTTCTTGTCTGTCTTTTCAAGGCCAATATAAGGGAAAGTAAAATGGTGTTAGGCTTCTTTACATTTCAGTGCACCCAAGTTTTCTTCAGTAAGAATGGAGAACTTTTCTTCATGCCTAGTGAGCCTATAATAGAAACTTGATTAAAACAGAATATGTGTGGCTTGGGAAAGTGAGGTTACTCTGCTCTCGTATGTTAGGGGAAGTCTGTTTGTTTTCACAGCTGAATTATCTTGCTCTCTGATGAGGGGTAGCATTAACAAAAGCAAATATGAAATCTTTAAGAGATGTTAAAAAAAAGAAAGAATGCCTAGCTTTTCAGTTAAGCTCCGTGTTGCTGGCAAACCACTCCTCAAGAGCAGGCAGCACATAGTTTGCAGCCCGCATGAAAAGGCATGAAATAAATATGTCAAGGCTTTCCATAGAAATGCATTTACATAGTACATAGAGTTGCCAATAGAAGGAAGCTGAAAGATTAGTCCAGACAGATGGTGAGATAAATGTGCAAGCAAAATTATAGAAAATCAAACTTTAAATGGCCACTCATTACAGAAAAGTTCACTGTATATATGTGTGTACCCTCTATCTATCTATCTATCTATCTATCTATCTATCTATCATCTATCAATCAATTGATCATTGGATCTATTTGTGTATCCATTTATGTATATATCTAAATATCTATGTGTTATCTACCTATCTTAGTCAGGGTTTCTATTTCTGCACAAACATCATGACCAAGAAGCAAGTTGGGGAGGAAAAGGTTTATTCAGCTTACTTCCACATTGCTGTTGATCACCAGAGGAAGTCAGGACTGGAACTCAAGCAGGTCAGGAAGCAGGAGCTGATGCAGACGCCATGGAGAGATGTTTCTTACTGGCTTGCTTCCCCTGGCTTCCTCAGCCTGCTCTCTTATAGACCCCAAGACATCCAGTCCAGGGATGGCACCACCCACAAGGCCCTACCCCCTTGATCACTAATTGAGAAAATACCCCACAGGTGGATTTCATGGAGGCACTTCCCCAACTGAAGCTCCCTCCTCTGTGATAACTCCAGCCTGTGTCAAGTTGGCACACAAAACCAGCCAGTATACTACCTATGTATGTATGTATGCATGCTCTATCTATCTATCTATCTATCTATCTATCTATCTATCTATCTATCTATCTATTTATTTATCATCTATGTATCATCTACCTACCTATCCATTGATTAATGCCTGCATGCATTAAAGTTGATCTTAGTGTAATCTTTAGCTTGTGTAGTTTTTAAAATATAGTAACTCAGGTTGGAGAGATTGCTTAGCACTTAAGAGCATTGGCTGGATTTTCTTTCGGGTGAGGTTCTGAGATCAGAGCAGCCGGCCGGGAGGCACAGGCCCCACGACTCCCGGGGGAGCTGCAGGGCAGCAGGGACACGATCCTCTCAGCTTCCGAGTGACAGAGGAGGATCAGGGTCCTTTTCTGCCCCTCCCTGCAAGTGGAGGGCCTACCTCCAGGGAACGCCTTAAGCCAGAGACTCGGGTGAGAGGCGCCATTTCCTCTCTGGTGAGTTTCTGAGACTGGAGCAGCCAGACAGGAGGCACAGGCCCGATGAGTCGCAGGGGACTTGCAGGGCGGCAGGGACAGGATAAGCTCTAGCCAGAGACACTAAGAACATCTAACACCAAAAAGGAAAAGATCTGGAAAGGCAAACCGAAGGATCCTACCAACAGAAACCAAGACTACTTGACTTCATCAGAACCTAGTACTCCCACTGCAGCAAGTCCTAGATGTCCCAAAACACTGGAAAAGCAAGAATTGGATCTTAAATCATATCTCACAATGCTGATAGAGGAACTTAAGAAGGACATGAATAACTCCCTTAAAGAAATACAGGAGAAAACAGGTAAAGAGGTACAAGCCCTTAAAGAGGAAACAAAAAAATTCCATAAGGAATTACAGGAGATCATAAGTAAACAAGTAGAAGCACTTAAAGAGCAAACTCAAAAATCCCTTAAGGAATTGCAGGAAAACACAAACAAAAAGGTGAAGGAATTGAGTAAAACCATCCAGTACCTAAAATTGGAAGTCGAAACAATAAAGAAAACACAAAAAGAGACAACTCTGGAATTAGAAATCTTAGGAAAGAAGTCAGGAAACATAGATGCAAGCATCACTAACAGAATACAAGAGATAGAAGAGAGAATCTCAGGGGCAGAAGATAACATAGACAATATTGAGAGAACAGTCAAAGAAAATTCAAAAAGCAAAAAGACCCTAACCCAAAACATCCAGGAAATCCAGGACACAATGAGAAGACCAAATCTAAGGATAATAGGTATAGAAGAGAGTGAAGACCTCCAACTTAAATTGCCAGTAAATATCTTCAACAAAATTATAGAAGAAAACGTCCCTAACCTAAAGAAAGAGATGCCAGTGATCATACAAGAAGCCTATAGAACCCCAAATCGACTGGACCAGAAAAGAAATTCTTCCCGCCACATAATAGTCAAAGCACCAAATGCACAAAACAAAGAAAGAATACTAAAAGCAGTAAGGGAAAAAGGTCAAGTAACATATAAAGGCAGGTCTATCAGAATTACACCAGACTTCTCACCAGAGACTATGAAAGCTAGAAGATCCTGGAAAGATGTCATACAGACCCTAAGAGAACACAAATGCCAGCCCAGACTACTATACCCAGCAAAACCCTCAACCACCATAGATGGAGAAACCAAAGTATTCCATGACAAAACCAAATTCACACAATACATTTCCACCAATCCAGCCCTTCAAAGAGTAATAATTGAAAAACTCCAACACAAGAAGGGGAACTACATCCCTGAAAAGGCAAAAATGTAATCTTCCAACAAAACTAAAAGAAGATAGACACATGAATGGAATGCCAGATCTAACTATAAAAATAACAGGAAGCAACAATTACTTTTCTGTAATATCTATTAATATCAATGGACTCAACTCTCCAATAAAAAGACATAGACTATCAGATTGGGTACG
>NW_022196899.1:33268624-33268919 GCF_008632895.1 Mastomys coucha | reverse complement strand
CTCAACAATAAAGGAACCTCTGGTGGAAACACAATCCCAGACCTTAAGCTGTACTACAGAGCAATTGTAATAAAACTGCATGGTATTGGCATAGTGACAGGCAGGTGGATCAATGGAACCGAACTGAAGACCCAGAATTGAACCCACGCACCTATGGTCACTTAATCTTTGACAAAGGAGCTAAAACCATCCAGTGGAAAAAAGACAGCATTTTCAATGGATGGTGTTGGCTCAACTGGAGGGTAACATGTAGAAAAATGCAAATCGATCCATTCCTTTCTCCTTGTACAAAGCT
>NW_022196899.1:33210960-33267511 GCF_008632895.1 Mastomys coucha | reverse complement strand
ACTGAGTACAGGGTCCCCAGTGAAGGGATTAGAGAAAGGACCAATGGAGCTGTGGAGTTTGCAGCCCCTTAGGACGAACAACAATGTGAACTAACTAGTACCCTCGGAGCTCCCAGGGTCTCAACCAGCAACCAAGGACTGCACATGGAGGGGTCTGATTGTTCAGGCAGCATGTGTATGATAGAGGATTGCAAAGTCAATCATCAACAGTAGGAGAGGACCTCGGCCCTGTGAAGGTTCTTTGCCCCAGTGTAGGGGAATGCCAGGGCCAGAAATTGGGAGAGGGCAAGGTGGCAGGCATGGGGAAGTGGGAGGCAACAGGGGTTTGTTTTTGCTGTTTTTGTTTGTTTCTTTGTTTTTTGGAGGGGAAACTGGGAATGGAGAAATTTACATGTAAATAAAGAAAATATCTAAAATTAAAAAAATAAAAATAAATTAAAAAAAGAAAATAAAATAACCAATAAAAATAAATTGTTGTCTTTGAAAGTATAAGAAAAAAAAAAGCATTGGCTGCTCTTGAGATCCTGGGTTCAGTTCTCAGAACCCACAACCTAGCTCACAAAAGTCTGTAACTCTAGTCACAAAGAATCCATACTCTCTTCTGTTCCCTGAGGGCACCAGGCACACACGTGGTGCACTGATATACATGCAAGGAAACACTCATACCCATAAAAAGTATATAAAAGAAAGTGAGTACATGATAGCTCAAAGATATGGGATGGTAACATTTCAGAGCAACCTGCAGTAAAGAGGCTGTGCTTCGCTTTCCACTGTAGCACTCAGGAGTCTGATGGCTATGACTCATGAAGACATTGGGGAACTGACAGAACAGGAAGAAAAGCACATATATCCATAGTCCTTACTACCTAACTTGGACTTAAAAAAATTCCATTCTCTTTGAAATCATGTGAAACAAATCATATAGTCTGTTGTCCTGATGGCTAATTTTGGTTACTTTTAATTATGTCTTTTGTCTGATGATGTATGAAATTCTATTAATTTACAAACTTTGGCCTTGCTCCTCATCTCCACACCTCTGATCTAGACCCAGTGTTTCATTCTCCTAATCATTTGCACATAGAAACTCTTTATTCTCTCCAGGCAGTAGTTTGGAGGAGATAATGAATATGAGCATGCCCATATCTTTTTTGCCCCTCTACCTCTAAGCAAAGCTCCAAAACATAACCATGATCTAAAGTTTTGCTTCCCCAGGGCTTGACAGGAAGACAGTAAGCCAACTGCCTCAGAAATTCCCCTTGTCCAATCTACTTTTATGCTTTTAACTTCAGCTTCTAGATTTGAAGTCTCCACATATCCACTAAAAATGTAGAAGAACATAAATTGCTGGATGCCAATCACTTATACAAAGTGTCCTTCAATTCTTCAGGAAGCACTGAAGGAATGGGTTCTTCACAAATTACAGGTTCTTTTTTTCTATCAAAACCAAAAACTGCCGGGCGGTAGTGGTGCACGCCTTTAATCCCAGCACTTGGGAGGCAGAGGCAGGTGGATTTCTGAGTTTGAGGCCAGCCTGGTCTACAGAGTGAGTTCCAAGACAGCCAGGGCTACTCAGAGAAACCCTGTCTCGAAAAACAAAAACAAACAAACAAACAAACAAACAAAAAACAAAAAACCTCTCTAGTTTCCCCTATGATCCAACTTGGGCACCTAGTTAATGAGCTTCCTTTTAAAGCTCTGACAGAATTTTTCTAGTTCAAATATATTCTGCAGCAAAATAATTTAGGAAAGATAAAAGAGAAATTGCTTGGGATTCTTCAATAGAAACCTGAAGGCTTAGGTAGAGCAGGGTGCTGTATGGAAAGGTCTCTACAACTTCAAAGGATGTAAAAGAGATTACCAGGTGGTCTCTGCGTGCAGACATGTGCTCTCTCTTGGGTTGGTTTTCTAATTTATTGAAGAATTTCACAGCTTTCTGTGGGCAGAGGTCAACACAAGTATTCTTTTTTGAGAGGTTTGAAAATAGTTTCTATACTATGAAAAAGATGGCTTCAATGGTTGTGCTTTATTGCCCTGTCAGACCATATTGCCACAGATTTCCTTCCCTTTTTTCATTTTTCAACACTTATTTATTTATGCGTGGTAGTACTGAGGATTGAACCCAGGGCTGCTTGTGTGAAAGGCAATCATTCTGTCTTTGAGTATCTGTCTTCAATTCCTGGCATATATTAAAATGTCATTGTCTTTGATCTACATGTCCAGACATCTTTCTCTGTCCCTCCCTCCATCCCTCCATTCTTTCCCTTTCCTTCCTTCCTTTCTTCCTTCCTTCTTTTCTCTCTTTCTTCCTTCCTTCCTTCTTTTCTCTTTCTTTCTTTCTCTCTTTCTTTCTTTCTTTCTTTCTTTCTTCCTTCCTTCCTTCCTTCCTTTTTTTCCTTCCTTCTTTCTTTCCTTTCTTTTAATCTTTATGCATGCAATTGTTTCTCAGAGATAGTATCACCATATACTCAAGTCCAATTCACTGTCAAGTTTCTCCTCCTTGCTCCTATTTCATGAGTGCAAAGACTCCCCTATTGTGATTCCATGCCTGGATTACTTTTTTATTGTATTGGCTATAACAGTGTTACCTCTCATATATTATTTGAGCCAGCTTCATTTTATAAGATTTGTTCATTTTTTTTAATTTTATGTATTTATGTGCCTACCTGCATGTGCATTGTGCACATGTGTGTAAGTGGCCACAGAATTCAGAAGAACTTCTGCAACTGGAGTTCTAGGTGCTTATGAGCTGCCAAGTGGGTACTGTGCACCACACCCAGGTCATCTGCAGAAGCAACAAATACCCTTAACAGCTGAGCTGTCTCTCGATTCCCTCTTTGAGATAGTTTTAACAGTCACTAGTTTTACTAAGTCACTAGTAACACTAATGAGATAAATTAAAATCTTTGACACTCATTTATGTGTTCTGAGAGTTGTTATTTCACCTCTTTACAAAGTCTACTTATTCCTGAGACAGAATGTAAAATAGTCTGGATGTTAGAATCATTAAGTGTTCGCAGGAGCTAAAGGTTCTTTACTATGGTAATAATGATCCCTCTCACATTTTATAATAACAGTTGACTTCATTCTATAACATATGCACAGTCTTAAATGGAAGACTACTTTTAGCTAGCAAAAATAAACTGAATCTGAGTAACAGGTATGCATTGACTATTGGCTTGGGGAGAGCTCCCCCTGTAATGACTGCACACTGCTGAGATCATATTGCGACTCAATTATGCCAAAAAAAAAAAGTTTCCAGTTTCATTGTATTCAAGATTAATTATCTTAATTAATCATACATGGTTAACTTAAACATGATAAATATGTTTTATTTTGTTTTTTTCCAAAATGATCAGCAGAACACACAATTGCACTAGGCTACCTTAATGAGTGGACACTCTGTCTCCTTTCTTCCCCTCAGTTTTGTGACCCCTGAGATGATTCAACAAGAGGAAACCTAAGGTCTGTTTTTATATGCTGATGCCCATGGTAACTGGATCTGCTGGAGACAGGACTGTGTGATAGCAACTCCACTCTGCCGATGAGGCTTAGGAATTGCCCTTGCTCATTAAACTAGTCAAAGGAGGAGCTTCCTGAGTATGACTAAAAGAGATCCTTCCATCAAAACTCAGTTTTGTGTAGCAGTTTTCATTACCAACCTTTTCCAGGGAGAATTTATGTCCTACTAAACTGCATGCAAGTCATGAAGAGAACCCCAGGGGTGAATCCTTGTGAGTGGTGTCCATGCTGGTGTGGGTTTTCCAGTGATGCCCCCGACTTTGACTCATCTAAGATCCTATATGTAAGTGCCACTTCACACACACAGTTCTGTAAGTAACTGCAGTTAACTCACCGATCCACGTAGTTGTACATCAATAGAGCTGTCACCTTTGTTTTGTCCTTGGAACAGGATCCTCTCATTGGAATCCTTGACTAACTGTGACACAGAAATCCATGTGATTCTCAGTCTTGCCCTGAGCATTTATTATCCAAGGAGCACCAAAAGACAAGGCTTTGGACATCACAATCCTTGTAAATGCTCTCTTTAATCATTCTGACATCTTGAACACATTTCTCCAACGTAATGATTTAATTGATTTTCAATCTTAGAGCACATGCGTGTTTGACAACCAAAGGACAATAAAAATGATAAACTATTTACAAAACCCATGGTGTCATACAAAACGTATTTCAAATGTGGAACTACATGGCTCTCATAATTAAGAAAGAAAATGTCTTTATCAAGTCAATTTACTTTATGCAGAAAAATATCAACTACTTTTTTAGATTAACACCTAGCTAGCATACACAAAGGTGATAAGGAGATCAATAGAATTCCTTGTTTATAGACTATTTTGAGTTGTTTTCCTAAGTGAACCATGATATTATGCACATTATAATTGTTAAAATTTAATATTAATTGTTAATCTGCTGGTGGGATGAACCACTATCAATTGATTTATCCTGCTTTCATGAGAAAGAGATAGGAAAAACATGGGTTAAATATTTGTTGTAATGATCAGATTGCATTTTGTGGGATAATCAAGTTTACTTTAGTAGAATGCAGTCTTCATGTAAACTTCAGAACATGTGCAAGGAAAACTGGTTAGGAGAGGTTGAGGCCAGCAGATGCCTGAGGGATGCATGCCCAAGGCCTTCCCCACTGTGACATCCTTACCACAAACATGCCTGCATAAGACGGCAGGGCGGACTGCTTACCACACTCTCATCTGAGGCTGAACACTGCCACAGCTCTGTTGCTTCTGCAAAAATGGGTCAGGCCACTCCTCTCTGTTGGGCAGGGGTAGCCATAACAGAGAACTCCTCCACCTCAAAGTTTGGTTATATTGAAACTACAATTCTCAGTTTCTCAATGAAAAGTTAAATTAACCCAGTGTGCATGTGTACAGTACTTAATGATAATCATCTGTGAGCTAACCCCAAGGTGTGCTGACCTGGGAGTAACTGCCTAAAATACTGCTTCAAATGTACATGCTCTGCTTTCCAAAGGATCTTATGGCACAGCCAAGAGAAGTGCCTTAACCCTGTCTGTGACATTGGGCAACTTTTTTTTTCATTCACTTTATATCCAGCTCACTGCACCTCTTCAGTGTCACACCTCCCACAATCCTTTCCCCCACCCCCACTCCCACCCCCACTTCTCCTCTTAAAGGCCTCTGCAGAGCTAGTCACATCCCCTCCGAATGAGGCCAGCCAAAGCAGCCCAGCTAGAAGAACATATCTCACAGACAGGTAGCAGCTTTAGGGATAGACCCCTTTCCAATTATTCATGAAGATGAAGACCATGCTGCACAGCTGCTACATATGTTCGGAGGTTTGGAGGGGGCTAGGTGTAGGGTTAGTGGAAGTCCTTCATCATCCTGTTTTATCATAATGACAAGTGTGCTTTGCCCTCCATAGGCTTTGCAGTTTCATGAGGTCCCATTTATCAACTGTTGATCTTAGAGCCTGAGCTATTGGTGTTCTGTTCAGGAAGTTGTCTCCTGTACCACTGAGCTCAAGGCAGTTCTCCACTTTCTGTTCTTTAAGATTTAGTGTATCCAGTTTTACGTTGAGGTCTCTGATCCACTTGGACTTGAGTTTTGTGCAGGGTGATAGATATGGACTTATTTGCATTTTCTCAGCCACACTTGGCAAAGCTTTCATACATGTTATTCATTCCATTGCAGAGATTGGGGGACTGTGAAGCCAGCATTCTCTGTAGGGTGGCACAAAC
Organism: Mastomys coucha; assembly: GCF_008632895.1. NCBI lineage: Eukaryota > Metazoa > Chordata > Mammalia > Rodentia > Muridae > Mastomys > Mastomys coucha. Next base: position 33,261,774 of record NW_022196899.1, on the reverse strand, counting down.
AGATTATCTCCATAGAAAATGTATGCTTCTTGATAACTTACAAAAACATAATCTAAATGCATGGACTTTGGTCATCATATTTTGTTCTTTCCAGAGTGAATTTTCTAAGGGCCCACCAGTATGTTCATTCATACAAATTACCTGCACTGGTCAAATAAGTTTGTTTAAACACATGACTGTACAGGCACACACTAGAACCTAGAACAAGGTAGTCAGCAGTTGAGTCTAAATTCCACTGGAATAGCTCTGGGATTGATGAGGAGACAGGAAGGCTGTTTCAACACTCAAAGCAACCATTTTAATTAATTTAAACTAAGCAACCTGTACCCACACTCCTGTGCCCTCACACACACTGGTGGGAGCTGTGTGAACACAGGAGACAAGCTGTCAGCAAACAGCAGTACATCCAGTCAGGAACATGTCACAAAGCACACTCACTACTTGGAAATTAAGGGCTTATATTTTTAGTATAATGCTTCAGACAGTTTGCACCCCTTCTGACCTGAGAAGGATTACAATTAAGAATATTTTAATCATAGATCAAAATCAGGAATATTTTTGGTATAATATCTTTTAAAATATAAATTCAATTATGACTTAGGGAATAAAATATGAATTTTTTAAGGCCTGGCCTTTTGGGGGGCTTAAGTTATTTGGGGAAACATTCAAACTCAGTAATGCTTCTAGACCCAGGCCTGGGATGGAATTCTGGACCTCTTAAAACTACTAAGTCATCAAGATTTCTTCTTAAGGAAAGCAAATTCTCTATTTGGTCATAGTAAAAAGCATAGTTACAATATTGCATTCTTTCAGTTTAATTTTTTATTCTTTGAGGACTGCATTCATGAATATAGTCGTAACATCATTTCCATCCATTCCTCTTGCCTCTCCAGTTCAAATTCATGACCTCTTTCCTGCCAAATATGATGGTTTTATACACACACATACTCGCACACACACTCACACACACACACACACTAACACACATTCACTCACACATACACACTCAAACACACACATACTCACACACACATACACACACTCACACACACACACTAACACACACACTCACACATACACACTCACACACACTCACATACACACACTCACATGCGCACATACACACACTCACACACACACTTACACATATACACACACATAGTCACACACACATTCACACACTCACAACACACGTTCACACACATTCACACACACACTCACACACATAGTCACACACACATACACACACACACTCACACTAACACATGTATGTTATACTCACACACACACTCACACTCACATACTCACACACACACTCACACACTCACACTCACATATTCCCACACACACTCACACATGCACATACACTCACACATACACATACTCACATACACACACTCACACACACTTACACACTCACAGAGTCACACCCACACACTCACACACATTCACACACACATTCACACACACACTCACACACATTCACACACACATTCACACACATACATACACACACTCACATATACTCACATACATACATACACACACTCACACACACATGAATCTTTTATTATTGCTCATATGTATTTACATTTAGGCTGACCACATGCTATTGGATACCTTCTGAGTAGATTCAGCCCTGGAATAAAGTCCTTCTCCCTCACTCTGTAGTCAACAACTGCTAGGGCTGGAGCCTTGTGAAATCTTCCTCCTCTAGGTTGGCATGCTTTCTGCTGCTGTCATTATGCTGGTCACGCTTCGGGTATCCATAGAGCTGAGGTCTCACTGTGGCTGCTTCCCTATCATATCTAGACTGTAGGAGGCCACAGGGCATCTGGAATTCTGGCCTTTTAGTCTTTATGCCCTGTCTTGTGCTGTCTTTGTTAAACTTTAGCCTGAAGGACCGCACTGTAGATGTACCACTTGGAACTACTTAACCCACAGTATGGATTCTCTTCAAGTTACCAATTGTAAATGTCTGTAGTAGTCTCTGCTGAAACTAAAACCAATGAAACGACAACAGCAAACTTTAATGTACAGAGAGCTACATATATCTGTGGTTATAAAGTAAGTATTTTAAACACAGCTAGAAAATTATCTAGACTTAGGAAAATGTCAGTCTTTGGTTGTCCTCTAGGGTCTATGGACTCTCTAGCCATGCATGATCAGCTAGGTTTACAGTGCCAGGCAGGAATTCCCTCTTCCAGAGTGCCCTTATATCCAATTATACAGCTGCTGGTGGTCACTTTGCATCATTGGGAATTCTTCCTTAAGATGGTTCTTGTTGTGACTCACAAGTGACTCACAGAGCTGGGTAGGAATGCTGATTGGGCTCGTCTGACCTTATAAAGTGAATCATTTGCAGTTATGGTTCAGTGATTATTTTCTTTCTTTTTCTCTTTCTTTTTCTTTCTTTCTTTCTTTCTTTTTTTTTTTTCAAGACTGGGTTTCTCTGAGTAGCCTTGGCTGTCCTGGAACTCACTCTGAAGACCAGGCTGGCCTCAAACTCAGAAATCTGCCTGCCTCTGCCTCCCAAGTGCTGGGATTAAAGGCGTGTGCCACCACCTCCCAGCTCAGTGATTATTTTCATACCTCAAAAACAAAACAAAAAAACAAAACACTACTGTTACATTTTTAGCTGATAGTGTGCACACCACGTGCACTCCTCTGTGATGTCATTTTTTTTTTTTTAGGCAACTATATGATATTTCTTATTGGATTGATTATTTTCTTTGCATGGAAAAATTAAAATGACAATATTAACTTGATTATTTAGTAAGACACTTTTAATCATTTGAATAACTGATTCTAAATGATAACTTTTGATGCACTCACAAAGTTTTTATTAACATTTAAAGTTTTATTCTGTTTGTTCTCTGTGTTCATATGTTTAATTTCATGGAATTTTTTATTTTATTTTTAGAGATCGTTTTGCCCTCCTTTATGACCACTGGCACTATGCCCCTTAAATTTGAACCACCAAGAATGGCCATCAGCATGTGCTCATTGGCTTCTACAACTTAAAAGTTAAAGCTGGCTAGTATACAGAGTGACTGTAAGAATGTTTATAATTGTATGTTTTATGATACTGTAAACGTTCTCTTAGCATTTTGTGACTTTTCACATTAGACATTTTCTTCATAAAATTGGATTAGATGTGAATGTAAACTGAATTCTATCAGATCAAAGGAGAGAGTGGAAGATGTGATAAGATTTCCATCTGGAGTACATTGAGTGGGGAGCTCAAGGGACCCGCCAGCCATCTCTGTGGGAGTAAGGAGCAGGTTACACTGAAGTCATCCCCTTGCCTAATCCTGTGGGAACCTGAGTTCCCTGTTCCCTGGTCCCTTCTGCTATGTATACAGCAGTTCTCAGCACTCTTCATCCACACAGACATATCACATCATCTCTTAGATAGTGTGGGCTGTATCCTCTCATTTCATAGGGTCATTTTAAGAATAATCATTTTTAGTTAAAATTTAATTTAATTTTCTCAAACATAAATATCTATTAAAATTCCACAGCTTCATGAAGCAGGGCAGATACTAATAGCTTTTCCTCCAAACTGTTCATTGCTCACTGGTTCCTAGAGACAATTACTTCTATTTACACTTCTTCTTGCTCACTACTTATTTATTTAGAGTTGTGATTATTTTGGTGGGTTTTCTTTTTAGTTATGTCAGTTGTCCACGTTATGAAGACATGCCAACTTGAGCCATATAAAATGGGAGTGTTTCTGATTTTTTTTCCCGGGCAGTGGTGGCTCATCCTTTTAAGCTGAGCACTTGAGAGGCAGATAGAGGCAGATCTCTAAGAGTTCAAGGACATTCCAGTCTACAAAGCAAGTTTCAGGACAGCCAATGCTACACAAAGAAACCCTGTCGGGGAAAAAAACAAAACACTGTGTGTGCATGACTGTGCATGTGTGTGTGTGTGTGTGTGTGTGTGTGTGTGTGTGTGTGTGTGTGTGTGTGTGTGGTGTATGGAAGTCTGCACGGAAGTGGTGATGGAGGAAGCCAGAAGGGGATGTCAGATCCACTGGAGCTTGAGCCTCACATGGCTGTGAGCACTCTGCATGTTTGCTGAGAGCAAGACCTGGGCCCTCTACACAAGCAGCAAGCACTCTCACCTCTGGGCTTTCTCTCCAGCTCCTTCCTGCATTTCTTTTCTTGGACAATCTGTTTGCCTTTGACTTGCCAGCTGCCTCGCTTTGCCAAGTATTTTTTTTTATAAATTACTTCCCTGAGTTTTCCTCAGTTAATGAATCAGCTTTCTTAGTTATATTTAAAATGTCAAATGGTTAAAAGTCCTACAAGCAGTGACTTATTTGATCTTTGAATGCTAACCTGCTCTCTCAAGATTCACCTGCCTGCTAAATCTATGGGTTGCTCTTCTCCTGCCCCATATGCTCAACCAACTGCTGTGGCTTTAACAGCTTTGTGACATACAGTTCTTATACGCCTGCTCACCAGCAGCTCCCAGAGAACGTCCACACTCAGGTGAAGAGTTTTACCACTTTGATGCAAGAAGGCAGTCATGTGTAGCTGATAATCTTTTAGGACTGTGAGTTAAGATATAATTTCTTCTATTGTAAAGCATAGTTCCACTTTTTCCCATCTTTAAATGTAACCTTGACATTTGACAGGTTATTTTCTTCTTTGAGTATCACACTGGTATCCTGGATAATATTTAGTTACTGGTGTCTAGTTTGGAAATCTTCCTGTTTTCTTTGTAGTTCTGGATCCTTATATGAAACCCCTCAATCTAGAAACATTCCTTTCATTCCCCAGTGGCTTCTTCTTTTATTTATATTCTCCCCCCATTGTACTCTCTATTCTCTATGAAAGCAGTTGATTGGAGTGGGACCTGAGACCCACCCTTCGTAGTCCCCATCCCCTCTCTCCTTTTGCCTGTAACTTGTTCTTACATGCTTCTTGTTGTTCTTCTTTGGGGGATGCTGTCTCTATGAGACATTCCAGTCAATATATTCATTTTTCATTTCTGGTATTCTTGTTTAGTTCCAGAAAATTCTCTCTGGTTCACAGAGTAGGTCTTTTTTGTTTTCATATCCAGGTCTTTCTACAGCAGTGCGCATCTTTCTTTGATCTGCCTGAGAACACTAAGCCAGTCACTATTTCTTTCTGTGTTCTATGCTTCCTTCAAGCTTCTTTTGTCATTCTTTAACTTGCTTGGTTTGACCAACTCACTTTGTATTGCCACTTTCCTGTGTATTGCTTGGTTATAGTTGTCTGACTGATTTTAAAACTTGGCCCTCTACATCTGAATTTACCGCTATTCAAGACAGTGACCAATGGTGTTTCTCATTCAGGAAACTCTGTTAAATCTTCTTGCTGGTCTTGCTTGACTGTTGCACGTAGAAGATATTTTTGTCAGCATACACATGCTCTTTAATCAACTAATTGGAATTCCCTAAGAAGACATTTCCAGTCTCCAGATCGACAGGATAAATTCTGGATGCCTATATTTTGACTTCCATTATGAGAAGAGGTTGGGATTTCTCTCCTAGTGATTGAGGGAGCTATGTTGTGGTGGGGGTTTTGTATGTTTGTGAACCTTCCCTGTTAGTGAATGAAATTATGAACTTTCCCAATACTGTCCCCTCTCTAGGAGCTCCTAATTCAGATAAAGAGAGAAAATTTCAACAGTGTCACCAAGTTTACTAGTGGTTTAGTAAGAAATGGGTAGTCACAGAGGAGAAATAGAGTTTTCGTAAAAGAGACCTGGAGTCCTGTGGAGGCTGAAGATGAATGGGATCCTTACTGTGACTGTAGGGCTCAGGAAAAAAAATTAGGTCACTGGTATTGATTTCCAAATGTCATAAGAAAAGCATCTTTTGAGACTCAAGTGAGTGTCTATTTCTAGATTTCTAGACAAACAGAGGTTTTCAGCACACAAGAACCATTAAATTTCCATTTATAAAGTACTTTAAGGAAAAAAATGTAAGAAATATATGTTATTTGTTATTATATTCTGGAAATATGTTTCTATAATAAAAATATATTTTCTATAAGAAAAAATAGCAATAATTTACTTTCATTATATTATTTAACATAAATCCAGGAAGTTCACCAAACTTTTCACTTTCTATTTTTCTACCTAAGGGGTTTGTTCCTCTATTCAAAATATTTGTGTATGTGTGTGTGTGTGTGTGTACATGCATATATAACCATAGATAAATATGTATACATATACATATTCATATCTATGAAATATGAACTTTCTCAATACTGCAAACATATGTGCAAATATATGTGTATATATATATATATATATATATATATATACATTTATTTAAACTTACTGACTCATTTGATTTCTCCCACTCTACACATATGAATTCTCAGTCTTAACTGAGAATTCCATAAATATCTGTTATTCATCAAAAAGACACCAGGTTGACACTCACTCACCCTTTTCCATCTTGAATGGCCTGAACTTTAGTGCTTCTTAATTTTTTCTTGGAGCGAAGCTTTTTAATGAATCTTTTTTATAAATACACCAGAGAATGGTGCAAAGCTGCCTGAATTGGATTCAATGCTGGACCACAAGTCTGCATGCTCCTTTGCACTGGACCTGTTATAACAGAGCCATTGCTCTCGATTTTACTGTTTACTGTGATCCCTACATTATCTTCAAATAAGAAACAACCCATCTTTTCTTCGATGTGACTTTCATTGTCGAATTACCACTGCCAGTTAGTCTTTATTTTCCTTAGCTCTGGTTTGCCTTTCTTGCCTTTGAGCATCACCATGTTGCCCCCACCAGCAGCAGGAAGTCTCTTCAGCAGTCCCTTGATTCCCTTCACAGAGATGATACACAGATTCTTGGCTCCTCTGTTGCCAAGACAGTTGATCACAGCTCCTACCAGAAGACCCATGGAAATCTGAAATTTCACTCCAGAGGACACATCACGTACTCACTTTGACATTCTGAGCGCCCAGAAAGAATCCCAGGACTGATTCTTAATTTGGGCAATCACGCTGTTTTTAGCAGTCATGGCATCTTTATTACATTGTGCAGCAGGAAAAAAAAGTTATACATGTTAGTGTACACATACACACACACACACATAGTTTTGCCAAGTTCATTATTATAAACAATAAACTATATTGCAGTTATAAGCATAATTAAGACTGCTTTAAAAGTCTCTGATGTGAGTGAAGCAGGGCTTGGTGGGCAACCCCAGCAGACACCAGCGCTGGGAATGCTACAGCGAATGAACTCCAGCAATTGTGAGCCCTGGCCCCACCCTGGGCTGTTTATTGTCAGGGATTTGAGCTGCTGATGAATGCTGGCAAAGCCTGGAGTGTGCTGGAATGCAGCACAACTGACGCTTGGGTCAGACTTTCCCTTTCTGAATGCTCTAATCCTTTCAATATTGCAGTAAATATGTTTTCAATATTTATCTGGATAAAAAAATATGCCACATGCTGCAACGATTTAATTCTGACATTTGTCACTCAGGAAGTCTGGAGAAGGCAGAATGTAACTGCCTTTTGTGAAAACTTACACTAGGAGCTCACATTAGGCTAGTGCCAGAGGTACAGATAGGGAGCTCAAAACTACTGCCCCGGACCTGAGCCTTGCTGCTCTCCTGAACTGAGTTGCCCTCTTGCTGGCTGAAGAACTTCAGCTTCTGCAGGACCCATGGGCAAATATCATATATTTGAGAATAATAAATGGTTTGGGGTCCAAGAATATACTATTCAGTCCACAACTCCAACAAACCAGGGATTGAAGTAATTTATTATCATGTCACATTTTTTTTTTATGAGGCTCCCTGTGTGATTCTAAAATCTTCTGTCAACTGATTTCTTAGGTAGTACCTACAGGGAGTCACAGAACTTGGAAGAAAGATTTTGAGTTGTAATCCCAGATTTTAAATTAAAATATTGCAAAATATCAGGTAGACATAAATTTATCTGTAAGGTAACAAGAATAATATATTAGCTGATAACCAAGAAATGACCACTTGCAACATGGCTTGTTGCTTTAGATTTGTTCTGTTTTTATTTATGTGAAGATGAGTGTTTTTATGAGTGTCATCCATGTGTGCACAGTGGGTGCTGAGGCTCAGGCACTGGATTTGGGGTGAGTGTGAGCCACCTGTGAGTGCTGGGAACTGTATTCAGGTCGTGTGAGGAGGCAGTAGATGGTCTTATGACTGCTTAACAACACCAAATCAGAGAATCCTTATCCCTTAGACTTGGCCTTAGGGAATCTCATATATTTAGAGTAAATTAAGCCATACGGTGGGCATAGAGACTTGAAACACTTTTAGCATTTCTTGAATTTTTACTCAACATCATTTTCATATTTATGACAGATTAAAAAACCACTTCATATTAGTATGGGACCTGAGACAGTGTGTACAAGTGCGTGTAAGTGTGTGCAAGGCAATGTGCACAGTGCAGTATGTGTAGGTCAAGATATGTATGTCTGTTCCAGGTGGGTCTAGGTATGAATCCCACCATAGTTAAAATCCTAATGATAGTCACTACCAATGAAACATGCAAGCTCGGAAGATTTTAGGAGCTTAAGGTCTTTCATGTTAATATGGCAGCACTCATTTGTCATAAAAGGAAAATGGACTCACAGCATTTATGATGACACCCGTCTATGCTTAGTTTATTTCACTTTGTGTAGTGATCTCCAGTGCTAGCCATGCTGCTATAAATGGCAGGATTTGAATATTGTTATGGCCTGGTTGTATTCTACTGTGCACATGTAACTATATTTTTTTGTTCATTTTCCAGATGGTAGACATGGGGCACATCTGTCTCTTAGCCTATGAGCAGTACTGCAATGACCTTAGGGCTGTGGAGGTCTTGTGGACACACATATTTAATTTTATAGTGTCATCTGATAGTCTATTATTCAGTACAAATATTATGTTCTTCTGTATGAAATAAAAGTTAAATAGAAATTAAAATAGAAATGAATACCAGGTATTAGTCACCGCATTTCATTTTACTAGTCTACATTAATCATATAAAGCAATGAGTACTATATCACATTTTTCTACATTAATGTAAGCTGATTGACTCATAGCTCTCCTTTTCTGTGTAATCCACCCCTGGCCCATTCCTCTGCTTCTCTTCTTATTTTGTAATTGTCACCATAATTCTTTCATGTGATTTAGATTCTGAAGATGACAGAAAACATATAATATTTGTCTTTATGATTCTAGTTATTGTTCAATAATGGTTTCTACTACAATAGTTCTTCTATAAAAATGTATTCCATTCTTTTTTATGACTCAACAGTTCTCCACTCTGTTATGCTCCATTTCTTCCATCCACCTATTGATTGACACCTATATTGGTTGCATGGCATGCCTGTTATTGGAAACCATAATAAATATAAGTTTGAGGATATCTCTAAAATAAGCTAATTGGATTCTAACCTGACACATGGTTCAGCTGTGTCTTATGCTGGGTCGATTTTGTGTTCAAAGAGGCTGGATCTACACTAGATATCTGTAGTGTCTGGAATTATGTACACCCCGCATTCTCCATCCTCATAGTGTTAGAACTGACTTGCATCCTGCCAATGACATATTTGGATTCTGTTCCCCTATGTCCCTGACAACATTTTGATTTCTGTATTATGGTCATTCTGGCTGGAGTCATAAGGAATCTCAGTGTAAATTTCATATCTAGTTCCCTGCTGGCAGAAGATATTGAAGTATGTTTAAGCACTTGCTGGCTTTTTCTAATTATTCTTTTTTTTACATTGGAAAATGGGGACCACTAACCCTAAGAACTTTTGCTGAAAGGATTGAAAGGTCTGCACACATCTGTCTTCTTTTCTATGTAAGGACCATTTCTCCTTGCTGCTGGCTTAGTGGTCCAGAATTCATTTCAGAGATCTTTATTTCCCTTTAATTTTTGGAGGATAACTTTGCTGCTGGCAACCCTAGACTAGGCTGGCAGTTATGTTCTCCCAGGACATGTCATCCTGGCTTTTAGAGTTTCTATTTAAAAGTCTAGAGTTGTTCATTGGCTTGCCTTTGTATGTGACAAGACTCTGCACTGTTGTGGATTCCAGTATTCTTTGTATGATCTGTATACATTGTGTTTTAGCTGTGGGATGACATATACAATTTCTTATCTAGACATGCTTATTTGATATTCTGTACCTGAATGTTGACCTCTTTGCTAAGATTTAGGAAATATTTTGCTATTATTCGATTAAATATCTTTCCTAATGCCCTTAGGTCTATCCTCTACACCTAGCTCTTTGTAAATTAGGTTGTTCATGGTTCCTCACAGGGCATGGGCATTCTGTTCCCTTTCTGTAGTTCCATCTGAATGCCCTAATTTCTTGACACTGTCTTCAGCTCTGATTATTTTCTTTTACCTACTCGGGTCCAATTATTTACTTTAAGATTTCTATTTGACCATTCTGAAAATTTATCTCTATTAATCTGCCCCTTCATAGCCCCATGCTTGTTGTATTCTTTTCATTGTCACTCATATGTTCTTTAGTGTCCTCTTTGGATTAACTTAACATTCTAGTAATCATGCTTTTGAACTTGTCATCTAAATTCATCCTCTTCACCACTATTATGATGAATTTCTATGGAACTCTTGTTTCCTCAATTTTTAAATTTTAATATGTTTGATTTGTTCATGTTTACCAAATAATTGTTCAGAAGTTTTACTCTCACAAGTTCATTTCTTATCTATTCTTTGAGGCTTTTGTTCATGTATACAGTAAAACATGACCTTGTTACTCTCCCATTTTTCAATTCCAAGTCCCTTAATATGTCAAAATCCAAACTTAAAGTATTTTTGTGTTTTGTTTTGTTTTGTTTTCTCCTTTGTTTCTAGTAACCCACAATTCAGATAGTGTGACCCATACATATTGGTATGAGTATGGGGCCATCCACTGGGGCAGGGAAGCCTATCAGAGGCCACACCCTCACAAAATCATCATCTCCCCTCCACCAACTGCTATGAACTGCCAATCGATTGCCAGCTAGAGGGAGAGCCTCAAGAATTCTCCTGACCCCCTTCAAATTGGAATTGGGATGTATTGATCCTTTCTGGTCTTGTGCTTGCAGCCATAACTGTTGTGAATTCGTGATTGTGATAGCCCTGCCTTGTTCAGAGACAAAAGTTTCATAGTATTCCTATCTATGATGAAGGTTTTATATTCTTTCTGTCTTTTCTTCCAAGATATTCCCTGAGCCTTGAGGAAGGTGTGGAATTGCTAAAATTCATGGTCATTTATTCTTAGCACTTTGAACAGTCATGAGACTCTTCATTGATTGCTGGTCACAGGAAAAAGAAGCTTTTGTGACCAAGGTGGAGAGTAGCCATGGTCTATGGGCATAGATATAAATATGTAAAAGATCATCTGAAAACCAGACCATTGAGCAGGTAACAATCATAGGTTCCAATCTAGTGCTTATGACTTCCTCTTCTGCGAACACTGACCTTTTTTGTAGTACAGAAATGGGTTCTCCTCTTGGATGAATTGCTACATTGGTTCCCTGACTGATGGAGGAAGGGATATTGTGGTTGTACAGGCTGAATGGAAGCCATTGGAGTTGCTTATACCAGGGAAAATTGTGAGTCAAAGACAGAATTACATCCAAGGAGGAATTTCAGAAATTAGATGTGGTTCCCACCACATAACCCTTTAACTCTCTTATCTGCCCCATGCAGAAGATGTACTTATCAATGAGAATGAAAGCAGAAATGTCCAAATTAATTAAGTAGTGACTCCGATTACAGCCTTACAGCCGCTATGCCAAATGTGATGTCCTTATTTGAGCTGATTAACACATCTCCTGGTATGTAGTATGCAGCTATTGATCTAACAAACAGATTTAATCTCCATACTTACCATACAAGCAACTAGAAGCAATTTTATTTTAGTTTGCCCGTTCAATAATAATTTACAGTTTTACCTCAAGTATGTTAATCCTCCGGCCTATGTCATGGTTTAGTTCAAAGAGATCTTGATTGTCTGTCTCTTACACTGTATTGATAACCTTATGCTAGTTGGGTCAAGGGATCAGAAGGTAGTAGCCCCTTTAGACTTACTGGTAACACATATGCACATCAGAGGATGGGGAATGGACCCAAGAAGCAGATTCTCATAGCTAGGCTGAAATAGCTAAACGGTGAAACACATATTCAATGTGAGTGTAAGGCCCTAGACTTACATCAGCACCACAAAACACACTGTGCAGGCACAACAGTGTCATCTAAAAACTGTTGTCAAGACAACTACAACATCAATAGAAGGAAAAAGGAGCCAGGGAAGTTTTAAGGGATTTGGGAAGTCATAAGTAAGTGTGGGTCAATACTGAAAAAAATTAATATGGACTAATGCTAGAAGAAAGACAAAAGCATATATTAGTTCTAATATAGTCTAAATATATTAGAACTGATAATTGAAAATGAAAATAAAATAATGGGAAACTAATTAAACCACCAGAAAATGGACAAAAACCAACATATATATCCAAGTTATAATGAGGCAAAAAGAAAATTAGGAGAAAAATAATAGAAAAAAGAAATTGATCTAATTGAAGAACAAAGAAAGAAAAAAAGGAAGGGAGAAAGAAAGGAAAGAAAGAAAGAGTGAGCCAAGGAAGGAAAAGAAACAGAAGAGGAAAATAAACCTTTGATGCCAAAAGACAGAGGTGATAGTTTAGGTCTAACATGCCAGAACATGGATAGCTGAGGCAGGAGAATCATGACCCCAAGGGTAGCCTAGACCCCACAGAGAGAGATTAATTGAAAAGTAAAATCAGAACACATTAATTGATAAAACATGGAAAAAGTTAGAGAAAAAATTCAAAGAAAAAAAGAAAACTAAAACTTGGTATTCTGATCTTTAAAACCTTACTTCTGTTAAGAAGTAGACCATACAAAGGCAACTTAATGCACATATGCATATGTTTATCCATGTGTATTCCTAAGTACAACTTGCACAGTCTACATTATGTTGCCTGTATGTATGTTTTCAGGGCTGGTCCTTTGGTACTGGATAGCTAATTGGCTTAATTAATTTTAACTGGGGACGACCACCTTTCCAATTTCCCTCTGTTGCCTGTAGGTCTTTGCATAGGTTGAGGCATCTTGAGCTTTTTCCTGTCCACTCTGGCATTGTCTGCTGGCATCAACCTTGCTCACGCCATGTTTAGCAGTCAATGACATCAGTAGGAGATTCAATTTCAAAACAGAGTCCATGATCTTTTCAGTCTTAAAACTTGTTGAATCCTCTTCCACAATGTTTCCTGAGTCTTAGGGACAGGGGTGTTTTGTAGATGTAGCGGTTTAACTGTGTTCCACTACTCTAGCTTTTGACATTTAAGGCTATAAACCTCCTTCTTAGAACTACTTTACACGCAAACCAGCAGTGTTGCCTTTTCTATTTATTTCCAGAAATGATTTGTTTCTTGACTTCTTTGAACCATTAATCATTTAGTTGTTAGTGTCTATGAGTTTATACACTTAATAGAGTTTCTTTTGCTATTGATTTTGTTTTAGTGCATGAGGGTCAGATAGAATACATGGGGTTATTTCAGTTATTCTGTATTTGTTAAAATTTGCTTTGCGTCACAGCACATGGTCTATTTTTGAAGCTTCTATTGCTGCTGAATAAGATGTTTATTTTGGGGATTTTGGGTAGACTAGTCTGTACATATTTCTAAGAGCCATTTCATCTAAAATGTCATTTAGCTCCAAGTTTTCTGTGTTTATTTTTATCTAGATGACCTATTTATTGGGAAAAGAAGGTGTTGAAATGAACTTTCTTATTCACTGTTCTATTTCTGTGAAGAGACACCATGACCAAGGCAACTCTTATAAAGGAAAAGATTTAATTGTAGGCGGCTTATAGTTTCAGAAGTTTAGTCAATTAGCATGGCAAGAAACATGGCAGCATCAAGGAAATCATGGTGCTCAAGAAAGAGCTATGAGTTCTACTTGTTGATCTGTAGGCAGTGGAAGGATGCTACATAACACACTAAGCATAGGAGACATCAAAGCCTACCCCCACAGTGATACAATTCCTCCAACAGTGTCACTATCTATGGACCAAGCATTCAAACAGGTGAGTCTATGTGGGCCATACGTATTCAAACAAACACATAACATATTTTTATTGTATTTGTGTTAACATGTCTTTATTTCCATCAGTATGTTGTTTTTAATGAAATTGAGTGTGCTAGTGTTCATTGCTCATAAGCTTAGTATTTATGTTCCTAATTGATCCCTTGATTAGAAGAAAGCCTTTTTCCTTGTCTCTTTTGATGAGTTTTAGTTTGGGGCCTATTTTTAAGACATTCATAAAGACAGCAGCACCTGATGACTTCCTGATCCCCTTTACTTGGAATGTTTTATTTTTATTCTCTCATTTGAAGATGGATTTTTATCTTAGAGCTGGGTTTCTTGTAGACTCACATAGATGGATTTTGGTTTTTAATCCTTTCAGCTAGCCTGTGTCCTTTTCCTTGCTGAGTGGAGGCCACTGATATTTAGAATTATTATTGAGTAGTATGTGTAGATTACAGTCATTATGATGCATTTGGCTGATTTGTGTTTTTAGCTATGACTTATTTTTCATTAAACTAAGTTTTATTTCTTTTCTTTCCAGGGTGCCTTCACTATGTCTACTCATCTTCAGTTCGAAGTAGTGCCTCCAGCATCCTGTTTAGTTTGCTCTTGTTGAATATGAGTTGTTTAGGTTGTTTGGATTGTGGAAACATTTTCTTTGTCCTTAACTATGGCTAATAGTTTTGCTGGATACTGTAGTCTAGGTAGGCAGTCCTGGTCATTTAGAGCTTAGAATTCATTGCTTCAGGATCTTTGACTTTCAGAGTTTCCACTGAGAAATTAGCTGTTATTCCGTTGGGTTTTCTTCAACATATGACTTGTGGGTGTTTTTCCTCTTGGAGCTCTCAAAATTTCCTCATGTGTTTGATATCCTTAGAGTTTTAACTATGATATGTGTGGATTCTGTTTGCTTCCTGTATATGTATGACCATCTCTTCCCTTAGTTTAGGGAAATTTTCTTCTATGATCCATGCTATTGATCTAGGATTCTTCTTCTTCATCTAAGTCTACAGGAAAGAAAGATTTGTTCTTTGAACACATCCTACATTTCCTGTATGTATTTTCTGTTGGAAAAAAAATGCATTTAAGGTCATAGTTCCCCATAACCAGATGGCTTTCTGAGTTCAGCAATAAATGAAGGACTCTCTTTCTTAGTGGAACTTCCCTGTCTCTGCCTAGCTTTGTCTGGAGAGTGTCCCTGAACACAAATGGCTGATCTTGTTTGAAAAGTGACCTTGTACAGCACTCTCTGCAAGGCTGCATAACTCTGTACACATGTCCCATTCAGGCTTCCCAACTACATAATAATTAGGTATTTTATTATAATCAATCAGCCCTTCCTGCCCACTTGATGCTATGACCCAATTATCCTTTTCCACCCCTACCCCTTAAAAAGCCCTTATATACCCTTTATATACCCTGGAAAAAATAAAGTAGACTTGTATCACTTCAAGGTCTCTGGAAGTCTATCCTTCATAGCTGTCTGAACCCTGCTGGCCACTTTTGCTTCCTTTGTTCTCACTGATTGGTGGCCAACAGTTCTCCAAGGGGAAGAGAGAGTCCTATGCTTGTCCTTTCTTTCTTTCTTTCTTTCTTTCTTTCTTTCTTTCTTTCTTTCTTTCTTTCTTTCTTTCTTCCTCCCTCCTCTGCCTCCTTCTTCTCCCCCTCTCCCCATCTCTCTTTCTCCCTGCCCCCTCTTGATTATTTGGTCTATATCCTCTTAATTTATCTTCAAGTTCTGATATTTTATCCTCTGCTTAATTCTGATTATAATGCTTTCTCTTGTGTTTTCCAATTAGGACATTTAGTTTTGCAATTCCATCTGCATTTCAGTTCAATTCCACTTCAATATTGATATCTCCTTATTGAACTAATTTTTCAAATCCTGATTTTTGTTCATCATTTTATTCAGCAGTGTTTCTGTTTCCTTGGTCATCATTCAAAGCTACTGTTACCCTCTTGGCATTTAATCAAGAGGGAGTTTGTCTGTGCTTTCTTTGAAATAATTGAATAGTTTGATAAGATTTATGATTATTATTTTAAATTCTGTGTATTAAGGCTCATCTGTGTCATTCTTATTCCCATTAGCTCATTCATATAACTTGTGTTCTTCTGAACCCTGGGCACATGAATTTCTTCCTGCTCTTTTCTCTTTTCTTTCTTTCATTCTCTCTCTCTCTCTCTCTCTCTCTCTCTCTCTCTCTCTCTCTCTCTCTCTCTCTCTCTTTCTCTCTCTCTCCCTTTCCTTCCCTCTCTTTCTCAGTTGTGTGTATGAAGTGATAATCTGGCTTTTTTAGACTAGGCAAGTGCAGAGTTCAGTTAATGCCTAACCTCATCTAGGCCTGGCAAGGTATGCTGAAAATGAAGAACATTTCTGGCTCCTGGTCTAGAACTGGATGTAGATGATGGTAGGTGTGATTAAAAAGAGAAGAAACTGGAACAAATATATTTACCTATCTGGGTTTTATTAACTTTGGAGATACTCCTAAAAATAAAATTTCTCTGCTGAAAAATATGTCTTGAAAACATGTGGCTATTGATTTCTTTTCTAATCGAGTGTTTCATAGTCATCAAAGTCTTGATATTAACAATCAGATTTGGCTTTCAGGTTAATTTTGAACATTTATATATTTAATTCATTTGCATTTATTTTAGGTCATTAAATAAGAGCTAGAAAGACAAGTAATAGTCTTTCTTGAAACACAACAAGCCATAAAGAAATTCTCAAAAAATACCTACAAGGAGTCCTAGGTGTGGATAGATTGGACTGGGCCAATAAGATGGTACTTAGTATGGCATTAATAAATATTTTATGAGTAAGGACATAAAGGGAAATTGGACATTAAAATGCAGTTTCTGAAACAAACCTACAGTGAGAGAGTTTAGCTGGCAGAAGAAAAACCAATGAACTTGAAGGGAAGCCTCAAGAAATCATATAATCCATAAAATAAACAAAAATAATAGGAGATCTGACTTGCAATACTGTTTTTTCCACAAGTGACCTTTCCTAGGTATTGAGTTATCCCATTTTTATTTTGTTTTATTTATTTTTTATAAATAGTTCTGTTAGCAAGCTCAAGAATGTGTACATGCACACACACACACACACACACACACACACACACACACACACACATGCTCACAGCAACAGAGTAAACAGATTGTCCTGAAGGAGAGGCTGTGGCTTGTCAGTAAGAATTGCTTCCTACTTGTGCAGTGGGCAAATCTGTCAACAGTATCAACAGCACTAGCCTGGACAGTAGCCACCATAACTGTCCCTCTCTGACAGGGACCTGAGTCCTAGTTTTCTTCAGCTGGCCCTACCTTAATCTTTCCATGGTATTCAGACTTGTTGGAAACATCTCTCAGCAGACAGGACCATAAACAGTTTGTCCTCATCCCCACTGGTCAAATATAAACATTCTCTGAATTAGATGTGGAGGCTTGCAGCAACTTAGTGGGATTTACTATAAGGCAAATGCTGTGCGATTTTGAGGATGAATAATTTGTTCTGTGGTACAGTAGAAATATTTACTTTGGATGGAGAGCAGTAATCTGGGAAGGAAAAAAGTGCTGAGCAAGGAGAACCAGTGCTGGTTCAGGGAACTGGACACTTGAAGCCTTTCTGCTCTATATCTTTATTACTAAGTATTATCTTACATTCTTTGTTTTAGGGGTTTTCTTGCCTTCTTTTTAGAAGAGCAAAGATTACAAAATTCCTTGCCAAGTAAACTATCTTTTCCTCAGACATAAAGATACAGAAAATAAATAGAAAGCAAATTCAAGTCCCCTCAGTGTTCACTTTCTCCCATGGACCTCAAGTGGCTCCCACTCTTCTTGATGTGCAACTTACAGAAAAGAGTTCTCCTACATCATCTTTTATCCTATTTTTCTCTCATCAGTAAGACACTTTATTTACCTTATTCCAGCCTATGTATTTATGAAACTGTTATGACTACACCCATGTTTGTACCTTTTCAGCAACTTATATGGGTGCCTGCTTGGTGCCTGCAACACAGCAATGATCCCAAAGTTAAAGCACAATGAGAAGCAATTCTTAAAAAAAGCCATGCCCTCCTATCACTCTTTATGACATGAAAGTACCCAGACCTCACCTTTACAGAGTGCCAACAATCTCTCCATTACTTGCTGGTCTGCTAAGTAGAAATGCTATCAAGGTGGAATTTCATATTACTGCAAAACAATCATGTTGAAGATGAAAAAATCAGCAGATATTTCCTTTAATTATCCAAATATATGAGAAATGGGTGGTTTATATGAAAATGATTGACAGATAGATATGGGGATACTTACAAAATAATTTATGATAGATCAATTATATATATATGACAAATACTTTGCCTAGAAACAGATAAGAGATAAGCAAATAGAATACAGACATATAATACATAGATGTAGAATTTGTAGGTAATACAAATGGGTAGAGAATGAACAAATAGAAGGATGATAGTTATATAGATCACACATAGATAACAGATGGTAGATTGACAGGTATATAGATAGATGAATGGTTAGATGGGTGGATGGATAGATGGACGAATGAATAGTATATTAGTCAGGGTTCTCTAGAGTCACAGAATTAATGGAATGAATCTCTTTTTCTTCATATATATGAAATTTTTCTCTTTTTATATATTCTCTCTATATATAAATATATAAATATAGATACATATTGATTATATTTTTCATTAATTAATTATTCATTTACTCTACATTCTAATCACATTCCCCCTCCTTTCCCATCCTTATAAGTTCTTTCCCCCATTACCCCTTCTCCTTCTGCTCAGAGAAGGGAAGCCACTTGAATACCAGTATATCCTGGAACATCTAATCCCAGCAGGCACATTCTTTCCCACTGAGGCTCAACCAGGCAGTCCAGTTAGGGAAAGGGCAGCCCATAACAGGCAATAGAGTCAAAGGCAGCTCCTGCTCCAGTTGTTAGGGGACCCATGTGAAGACCAAATATCTGCTACAAATTTCTAGGGGGCCTAGGTCTAACCCCTGCATGCTCTTTGATTGGTGGTTTAGTCTCTATGAGCCTTCTTGGGCCCAGGTCAGTTGACCCTGAAGGTCTTCTTGTAGTGTCCTTGACCCCTCCATCTTGCTTAGTTTTATCCTTCACACTTCCAAAACACTCCCTGGAGCTCTGCCTGATGTTTGGCTATAGGTCTCTGCATCTGTTTCCAATTGCTGCTGGATGAAGCCTCTCCAGAGACAGGTATGCTAGTTTCCTGTCTACAAGCACAACAGAGAATCATTAATCTTGTCAAAGACTAGTTTTCTCATGTGGTACGGATTTCAAACAGGGGCAGTCATTGGTTAGCCATTCCCTCAGACTCTGCTCAAGGTAGGCACCTTATAGGCAGGATAGATTTGGTGTTGAAGGTGGGAGTCCGATCTGGCTACAGAAAGTGGCCACTTCACCTCAGTCTCCATACTGCCTGCTGGTAGGAATCTCATCTAGGATCACCTCATGAACTCCTGGGAGCCTCTCTAGCTCTACATCTCCAGGTAGTCCCAGAGACTCCCACTCACACAGATTTCCATTCTCCTCCATGCCTCTCCAGTTCCACCTCTTCCCACAGTTGATCTCCATCCCCACACCTGGTCCCTACTCCCTCTCCCACCCAGTTCCCTCTCTCTATCCACCTCTCATGACTATTTTGTTTCCTCTTCTCAGTGAAAATCAACCATCTTCCCTTGGGCACTCTTTATTTCATAATTTCCTTGGGTATGTGGATTGTAGCATGGTTACACTGTACTTTGCGGCTAACGTCTATTTATAAGTGAGTACATACTATAGGTGTGCTTCTGAGTCTGTATTACCTCACTCAGGATGACAGTTTCTAGTCTTGTTCATTTGATTGCAAATTTCATGATGTCCTTGTTTTTAATAGCTGAATAGTATTCCATTGTGTAGATATATCACATTTTCTTTATTCATTTTTTAGTTGAGAAATATTTAGGTTGTTTCTAGTTTCTGGCAATTACAAATAAAGTTGCTATGAACATAGTTGAGCAACTGTCCTTGTGATATAGTAAGGCAGATATCTTTTGGGTATATGCCCACATCTTTACCAGCATATGCTGTCACTTGTGTTTTTCATCTTAGACATTCTGATGCTTGTAAAATGGAATCTCAGGATCGTTTTGGTTTGCATTTCCCTGTTGACTAAGGATTTGAGCATTTCTTTAAGTGTTTCTCAGCCATTCAAGATTCCACTGTAGGAAATTCTGTTTAGCTCTATACTCTATTTTTTTTTAAATGAGTTATTTGGTTCTTGGTGTCTAATTTCTTGAGTTCTTTATATATTTTGGATATTCGTCCTTTGTTAGATGTAGGGTTGGTAAATATCTTTTACCAGTCTATAGATTATTATTTTGTCCTATTGATGATGGTATCCTTAACTTTGCAAAACAATGTCAGTTTCATGGGTCCCATTGATTAATTGTTGATTTTAGCCCCTGAGCTATTGGTGTTCTGTTCAAGAAGTTGTTCCTGTGCCAATATATTCAAGGCCATCACCACTTTCTCTTCTATTTGATTTAGTGTTTCTGGTTTTATGTTGAGGTCTGTGATTTACTTGACTTGAGTTTTGTGCAGGGTAATAGATATGGTCTATTTATGTTCTTCTACTTGTAGACATTTATAACAAGACTGTAATATTAGCTATAATGAAACACTAAGTTGATTTTATGTGTTATGTCTTTCTGGTGCCATATAGTAATAATAAAATGGTAAGAAAATGGGCTTGATTTTTTTCAGTTTGGAATATTTTGCTTAGGTTGCAATTGAACTTAATCATGCTGGTTGCTTCGTCATGCAAGATGTTCCTAGCATTAAATGATGCAGATCAACTCTGCACCTTCACTGTTTATTCCCTATACATGCACATAGGAAGGCTTACATGCTGCCTGTAGTAACTTGTTTTTCAACAAACCCCAGTTATTATTTCTCTAAATTTTGAATTGTTTGGCTTCAGTTTAACCAACATCCCATCTCTCAAGCCAATATTATATTCTGGCAGACATTAAAAATCTGTGAGTGGAATGGTAAACAAGATTTAATTATCTATTTATTTAGCAAGCATTTTCTTTATTTTTCCCTCTTAATACATATTTTATTTCAACCCAGAATAATAACACAAGATTTTTTTTTCAAAATTTCCATCTGGAGAAATTTCTAAGGAAAATCAAATCTTTTGTTTGAATTAGTTTTGCTTAGAAATAGGCTGGAATTTAAAGAGATGCAGTGAGTGCTTAGTGAAGTGCTGGACTTGATCTGCCCCTCACAAATGTAAGAACAAAGTACACAGAAACAGACATAGCTGTTTCTCTTTTAGAGCTATTTTACTTGTGTTTCATTTAAAATCTGAAAGTATTAACAAAATTCTACTGTATGTTGGGGGATTCAGTGCCCTCTACTCTTCCCAAGCTATCTTTCCAGCTTTTGCTTTCTGAAGGAATTAGTTTCACTTTTTCCTCCCTTGTTAGATATTGTGATTCTGCTTAAGTCTGGTTAATAGTAGTTCTCACAGACTCTCTCTCTCATTCTCTTTGTCATTCTTTCTCTGTGTCAAAAAATCATATGTTTATATAAAACATCATATTTTGAGGTCAAAGTGATTCTCTTCTTTTATTCCTGCTTATTTAACATTGTTTTCAGTGAATAACTAGGAAAGATAAAGCCCAGCACATGAGGGTGTTCTGACTCGACATCAAGCTAAGCAGGCATTCTATCACCAAGCTGCAGTCAGCTCCTCTCTGCTTGCTGACACTGACACACACACACACACACACACACACACACACACACACACACACACACAGCCTTTGCTCTCCACACTGTCCTCAGAGTTCCATCTTAAGATGCCCAGCTGCTTGTAGAATGGCCAGTTTCTGTCCATCCTTGATTGTACATGAAAACTACAGCCAGGGAGTTCAGGGTAAGAGTATAACCTCTCTGAACTGTGAACCTCCCTAAATGAATACATCATCCCATTAGCCAGCTCCAGCTACTCTCCAGTGGTTGGTGTGCTCAGTTATTCCACATGTCAAGTTTGGAGGGACAATGTTCTAGCCTAAGGGTATAAACCCTATGTTTCTGTGCAGAAGAGCAGGTTCATGGCTGGATGGGTTATCAGAAACACTTCACAGTATTATCAGATAACTTGGGCTGAGTCTATGATCTTATCTCAGGCTTCACAAATATAGTAGACTGTCTCTGTCTCCCTGTGAAGTGCTTGGTACTCACTCTCAGACATGATACCTGGGACTGCCCTGCTCAACAGTCTACTATGCAACTGTCAGCAGTTTCTAGTATTGCTGAGTGTACAGAGGGGGCTGAATGGTATGTCCCCAAAACTACCTTCCATTCTATGCCCATCATTTCAACCATGGGTATAAACGTACTTTGTGTAGGCCAAACTTATTTCAGGGCAATTAGAAGACTTAATGTAAAATTAATTAAAAACATAGGGATTCATTTTTGGATTCCAATTTTCTCAGCATTATATAATCTGTTGTGAGAATCTGATAGAATCATGGAGCTGTATACAGCAGATTTATTACTAGCATTGTAGGTGTGGTAGTGTATGAGGGAGGGTATGCACATGCAATGGTGTGTGTGTGTGTGAGTGTGTGAGTGTCTTGTGTGTATGGTGTGTGTATGAGTATTATGTGTGTGATAGTGTGTGTGTATATGTGTTCTGTGTGAGTATGTGTGTGTGAGAGAGAAAGGGAAGTCATGGACATGCAATTGTGTATGTGTGAGTGTGTGGTACGTGAATGTATGTGGTATATGTGTGTGTTGTATGAATGAGTGTGTGTGTATGTGTGTGTATGTTTAGTGTATGTATAAGTGTGTGTGTATATGTGTTAGAGGGAGACAATGTACATACAATGGTGTGTGTGTGTGTATGTGTGAGTCTCTGTGTGAGTATGTGGTATGTGTGTGAGTGTATGTTTTGTGTGTTTTTGTCTATGAGTGTGTGTGTTGTGTGTATGGTGTGTTTGTGTGTGTGCATGTGTTTGTGAGTGTGCATGTATTTATGAGTGTGTGTGTGTGTGTATGTGTATGTGTGTAGGTCAGAAGACAGCTTCAACATTCAGTTCCTCCTTCTGCAGTGGGATTCCAAGATCACATAGGTCTTCAGGTTTGCATTGCAAATACTTTCACCACTGAGCCAGCACTAAGTCATTTGAAAACATTCCCCAGCCATGCATGGCAAGTCATACCTACAGTTAAACACTCAAGAGGTACAGTACGGAAGTCTCTGTTACTTTGGGATCAACTTGATATGAATTTAGGATAGCTCATATTAGAGACTCTATCTCAAAGGCACCCTTGAAATATTTTTCTAGACTTTTGGTACACAAAGAATGGTGTACATTTAAAGAAACTAATTTTTCCACTTTTACATCTAGTCTTTCTCAAATTATATCACCTTTAGCATTCCCAGGACATATAGTACACACACTGGCTGAAAACATGACCAACTTTCTCTGTTCTACACTGCTCTACACCCACAGCTTTGCAAAGTCTTTTCATTCTTCAAAGGTCCTTTCTCTGAGTGTACACAGTGCACATTCTGTCTGCAGCTGAGCTCAGGCAATGGCTAGAGACAGGATTGTCTGAAGGGCTTGTCTTCACCAATGATCAAATTAAACACCCATCCCCAAGCTCTTTCTTCTCCATTGGCCCAGATTTCTCTGCTTCTCAAACTACCCCAGGAGGCAAGAAGAATCCAGGGAAGAATCCATTCACCTTTTTTTTGTTCCACATCCACCTGACTCCACTGTAGTCATGAGTTGATACTGTGGAAATGTTATGTTCTGGTAATTGTGATATCTTTGTGACAATATCAAATGGCCAAACTAACTATTTTTTATGTTTATAGTTCTCTCTCTCTCCTTCTTTCTCTCTCTCTCTATCTCCCTCTCTCTCCCTCTTTCTCTCTCTCTATCTCTCTCCCTCCTTCTCTCTGTAAAAGGCCTGTGCTGTAACAAATTAGAAACCCTCAGAGGACAACTTCAGGTATTGATCTTTGCTGTGCCTTCCACTTGCCTTGAGACATGATCCTTTTTGTTGCTTTGTACTGGTATTTCTAAATCAAAAAAGATGGCCTATGATCTCCTCTGGATACACTGTCTCTTACTTCCAGATTCCATAGGAGCCCTGGGAATAGACAAGTGATGTTGTGCCTGGTTTCTAGCTTTAATTATGCTTATGCAACAAGCACTTTATTTATACCCTACTATATTTTTAGATTTTCTTTCCCACAAGTCAGAGGTCAGGGGTGGGTTGGTTTGGGCTTTAGTTTAGGGCTGAAGCATTTGTGAAAGTTCATTAAGGAAACACTATCCTGTGACAAAGCCCATGGACATACACAGAAAAAAGGAAGGAAGGAAGGTAGGAAGGAAGAAAGAAAGAGAAAGAAAGAAAAATAAAGGAGAAAGGAAGAAAGAAAGAAAGAAAGAAAGAAAGAAAGAAAGAAAGAAAGAAAGAAAGAAAGAAAGGAAAGAAGGAAGGAAGGAAGGAAGGAAAATAAAGAAAGGAGAACTCTGAGTGGCAGAAATTGGCTGCAAATTCCTTGGAGAATGTTTTCCTGCACAAGACATTCCTGAAGGCATTAATCTCCGTGGCCTCATTACTAAAGCAACTGGTTTATTAGTCTATGAATGCCAGGCACATGCCACTGACATTTCCCAAACATTTCCATGGTTTTCTCTTCTACCTTTTTTTCAGAAATAGTTTTGCAAATGATGATTTAAACAATTTCTGAAAAGCATTCTCTCATTCACATTATCCAGCCTTCAAAAGGCCCCAGTGTTATTTTAACAATGATTTAAGGTGTTTCTTCTCCTTTATATGTGTCTACAAAATGAGCTCCAGAATATGCATCCCTCTGGGTTTACTACTTGATATGTACAATTAGATCAGAATTACTTTTGTCATCCTGACATCATCTGCTATAGAGAACAGGCATATCAGCTCTTAAAAATTTATAAATACATTTCTAACATAAATTGATTATCTATTTTTCAAGATTGTGTATGTGCATGCATGTGTGTGTGTGTGTGTCTATGTGTTTGTCTGTCTCTCTCTCTCTTTCTCTCTCTTTGTCTATGTGTGCATGAGAGAGAGAGACAGAGAAAGAGAGAGGGAAAAAGAGAGAGAGAGAGAGATGTATCCTGTGCATCTGTGAATACTCATGAAGGTCACAAATAGTGTTAGATACCCCGAGCTGGAGCTGTGGCCTGTTGTGAGTCCTGGGAACTGAACCTGGGTCTTCTGCAAGAATATCAAGAGCTCTCACAGATAAGACATTTGTCAACTCTGAATCTATTTCTTAAATAAGATTAAGTTAATTTTATTTTGTTTATTTTCATAATAATTACCAGAAATGAAGAATGGAGCTGTTGTAGGTATCCACTGGTCCAGTTTCCAGAGCTTAATAAGAATGATTTGCTACAGTTCCCCACAGGTCTTCTCCATGCTCTTGGCAGGTGGGTTTTATGGCTCACAAGACAGTTTGCCTATAAAGTCACACAACTTTCTCAAACCCCTTGGCTGAGTATGAACAAATATTCCAATGTCAGTTTATTAAAAGTGGGATAAAGAAAAACAAAACACAGGCAGTAGACACAGATAGGTTTACAGACAGTCTCCATCCTACAGAACTAGAAGCCTCAGCTAGTGATAGATTGAGCTTGTCAGCTTACTTTCCCTCTCTAACCATTGTTAAGCATGGTGTTACTCCAGACATTACAGCCAGCTTCAGTTTGGCACTATGGGTTGGATGGTGATGTTTATAACAATTCCATATTCTTTTCCTCTGTGTCTTCCACAGATCTAATTGTGTTGTGTTCTACCAGAGCTTCTCTGGGTTTACACACAGTCTGTTATTTTGTCACCAGTGTTGGTATCTTCTCCATCTAACACTTGTACTCAGAACTCACTAGATGTGATGGTGCTCCTAAGGAGCAGGAAAGTTGGGATTTGCCTGTGTCATGAAGGCTTCATTCTCATCAGTGGGATGAGGGATCTTATGAAAGAGGTTGAATGGGCTGCCCACACCCTTCCCACGCTGGAAGGCTGCAGCAGTAAGGTGCCTGTTGGAGCAAAGAGGTCCCATCAGTAGTACCTGTATAATTAATGCTATAAGCTTTCCTGTACCCAGAAGTCTAAGCAATGCTTTCCCTATGCCTCAAAGGTCACTGATCTAAGTGCTTTGCTAATGCAGTGTAGATACCCTAAGGCAGATGCAAGACTGCTTTCTAAATCTAAGTATATTCTTCAACAAAGTTGTTCATTTTGATGTTTAGATGTCAGTCCTGACTGGGGAGCATCCTCCCAGTGACTAAAGCAGGGAACATTACACACCAGTCCTGACCTGAAGCCTCTCCTGGCTCATCTACATGGTTTTCTTTGCTTGGTTGTTTCCCAGCTTTAGAACTGTTGGCCCCAAACCAGTTCTGTTTCTTAGCTCATTTCCAGAATCCAAATAGTTACCATAAACCACAAACTGATAAAATGTAAAAGTGTTTTTTGAGTCAAATTCATAAAACTATTTATATCTTAAATAATGGTAATGTGACACTTATAAACATCTTGTACACTGTAGGAGATGTAAATAATTTACCCTTACATTCTATTTACGGTCATTGACTGTAACTTTCCTTACTCAAAAACACAGAGTTTCTGTGACCATCATGATCCCATGCTTTGTTTACAGAGCACACTGTTCCTCTATAAAATTATTTTAGCAGAGGAAGCACTAAGGAAATTGAGCATTGAGACTGGAAGACTAGGAGCCTAATTCTGCTGAGGCAATCACACTATTTATATGATGTCAAGATTGTTTAATTAATTTTCCTAATGCTAACTAAGAACTGGGGAGCTGGATGCACAGGAATGATAGATATTTAAGCTTCAGCTGGTTTCATGTAACACATTGCTATCTAATGCCCAAACTCCCTAAGACACATGACTTATGTTCCATGGAAACTACACAATTCTTCAGCTGTAATGGGATATTTACTTTACCATAAGATGATTTTATTTTTTTGACTAATGCCACAAGCCCATCTTTCTTTAAAAGTGAAACTTTTAAAATCATCTAGCTAATGAAAGCAGCCACAAAGTTTTAAGCCAAAACCATGTAAAAATGAATACAATCTGTCAAGATCCTACCCAAATCAAACCAACATTGTGATTTAAATGTGCGATGACAAGTGAGGGTGTGAAGAACTGGTAGATGGCCCTGGGGAACTTCTCCCTGTGAAAACCATAGAGAGAAAACAGAAGCAGAGCAGCTGATAGTGTCATCTTCTGGTTTCTTTACATCTTTATCATGGGGACAAAAAGAAAACAACCTAAAAGACTGTCAAAGAAAACGTCCATGCCTGGAGCCACAGTTATGGGGTGGGACATGGCCATTTCGCAGTGCACCCTATATGAAGTGATTATACTACAAAACCCTAGATAGTTAGTTTTTTCTGAATATACTCATTCAGGTTGTATAAAACAAATAGCACCTTTAAAGCTGACACATTGTGAAAGATAGAGACTATATGTTTGAACTGGAAACATTATGGTGGATTAAGGTGGAGGAAGGACAAAGCAGAATCTACTTAGTTTGTGATTGTGTAGAAAGCAGGAGAAATAGGCCAGAGTCTGGACTGCTTGTGTTAACATCAGAACTTGATTACAGGGCAGTGTCACTAGACATGCCCCATACACTGTCTTGTTCTACCTCCTGCCAATACTGAATATCAACTTGTTGAAATTGGGGTGTTGGTAGTACATTATTATTAGTTAAGTAGTCATCCTTGGCTGGCAAGGGATGTTTCTTAGACCAAGTTCAATGTCATAAAAATGCTTGAGACTGGGTGAGTTACAAACAGAAGAGATGGATTGCTCAGTGTCCTGGGTTTTTAAAAGTCTTCTGTCAAAGTACTGGTAGTGGCATGGTCTGGAGATTCTTACATCTGGCTCCTTCTTTGTTTCCCAATATGAAGGAAACTTCTTGACAAAAGCAAGAAACATTGGCAAGAGCTCCAAGTTGAAGGCTCAATTAAAGACACCTCCTCATAAAGATATCACACTGGGGATTAAGTTATCATATTACATAGATAACAACCATTTTCAGCCTACATCAGATCCTTTTATTCTGATGAAAGTGAAATCAGTGTGAAAAGAAAGCAAAGGTTAGAAATAATTTAGTACCCAAGGAGAGTGCAGATATGTGGTGCATCCCCATCCATAAAGACAACACATAAAGTCAAATAACAACTAATAAGTGCAAACAGTGAGTGTTGTAGAGTAGAATCTTAAAGCTTGACTTTCCCTAGAGGAGAGGCACAGATTATTCTGGGGGACATTGGACCTGTTGACTCTCTTCCATAACTTGTCAGCTCTGTCCCTGTATTCGACAGGATTTTCTAAAGGAACAGACCTGAGAGAATGAATGAATATATATAAAATTTATCATCCTGGTTTACAGATTGCTCTTTGGGTATTCCAGTCTCATGATTGTAAGGTTGAGAATCTGGTAATTTTTGAGTCTACACATGTGATGTCTCTGTAACCTTAATCTAGTGCTGGTGCCCTGGAAGATTCCTGCAGAGCTTCAGGTCTTCCATCTACATTAGAATCTCAAAGAAGAATGATCTAATTCTAGCAAAGGAGTGTCTCAGCAATTTGCCAGAGAGAGTGAGGGCAAAAGTTTCAAAAGCAAATCTTCCTATTCCTTTATCCTTTTAGGTAGGCTACCATTAAAATAAGAGTAGTGTTTATTCTTAAAATAACCTGGTCAAGAAAATCCCTCAAAGGAGTGTCCAACATGCCTTGTTTTGATCATATATGTAATTGAGTCACATTTCTGACTGATGCACTATGTCTGAACATTTACCCATGCAGCACTGGCTGGCCTCAAACTCACTATGTAGTTGAGACTAGCCTAGAACATGTGACACTCCTATGTGGCAGTATTAGATGTAGGCACCACTATGTCCAATTTAATATTTATTTTTAAATGTTCTTCTTCATCACAAGACTTCTCAAAACATTAATTCCATCTTATTAATATTTATTAGGTCTTAGATGGGTAAAATGGAAGAAAAACACCACCATTCACTTTGCTTATTGGGAACTTCAAACTGAATAGTCCATGGATTTGAACACTCACTATTCCACAGAACTAGACTAGTGACAAGTCCTTTGATTGAGGAAACTAGTTGCTGTGTTGCTTGTGGACAAATGTACAGGCTTCACAGAGTCAGAACCCTCATGGCTAAACTTGGATGGTCACATGCTTCGCTCCCATGCCAATAGCACATCTGCAAGCGATAACCTCATTAAGCATCTGTGCCCATTTTGGTTAAGAGTAGGTGGAGCAGGCCACATGGTCTTGGAAAAAGTACATGGATTTGGTATAATTACTGGAGATTTTGTAAGGTCCTGACAAGGTTCCATCTGTGTCTATAAAGTAAATCTTCTAAACTCTGCGATGTGGAAAATAGAATCTAATCAATAAACAAGAAAAGTTAGGCAAGACAGAGGCACTTTCATTGGTGTATTGACTCTATGCAGACAACAATATAATAGAGTCAAGATTGCAAAGTGATGGCTTGAATTACTGCCTTGTTACTCACTTCTTGGGAGTTGGACGGGCATCAGAATGCCATGGTTGCTTGTCTCTGCACACATTTCTGTTGTGCTGCACTGTTTTCCTTGTCACTTGCTCATGTGCTTCAACTTTATAATACAACAAAACAAAAAAAATGAACAGCAAAGGTATTCAAATAACATGAGATTTGATGGGAGCATAATGACACTTTCTAGGTAACTAACACTAGAGAAAAGCAAGACTTTTAGTATACAAAACAATTTGTAACTGTTTAAAGGAAAAGCTAGAGGAAACTGTCTTCTCACAATGCTTGCTGGCTAAAGAGTCTCGGGCAATATTTTTTATAAAATGGAATTTCAGGACAGAGAATTGCACAGAACGTTATCCTGCATGGTTGTCCATCTCATAATCCCACTTTCTTCTGTAAAAATAAACACCAGGTTTGAAGGAAAGTAAGACTTTATATACTTAACAGTAGTTTAAGTCATAGCTTTAAAATCCTAACACCAATCTTAGAGTTAATATTTTATTTCCACTTATTTGCTTGTAATATTTTGAGATTTATATTTTTAAAAAGTAAATGAACTCAATGCACAACACAATAAGTAGACCCTCTTTAGCAATATAAATAGTAAAACCAGATACACAAACCTGCCAAGCTTACCTCATCAAATGACAGCAATGTTTCTGGCTCTACCCACTAACTCTTTTTTTAATTTTTTATTGGATATTTTATTTACTTATGTTTCAAATGTTATTCCCTTTCCTAGTTTCCCCTCCACACACCCTCTATCCTATCCCCTTTCCCTTGCTTCTATTAGGGTGCTCCTTCACCCACCCCTCAATCCCACCTCACCACTCTGGCATTCCTATACACTGGGGCATCAAGCCTTCATAGGACCAATGACCTCTCCCATTGATGCCAGATAAGGCCATCCTCTGCAACATATGCATCTGGAGCCATGTATCTCTCCATGTCTATTCTTTGGTTGGTGGTTTAGTTCTTGGGAGCTCTGGGGAGACCTGCTTGGTTGATATTTTTCTTCCTGTGGGATTACAAACCACTTCAGCTTCTTCAGTCCTTTCCCTAACTCCTCTGTTAGAGTCCCCATGCTCATGCCAATGGTTAGCTGCGAGCATCTGCCTCTGTACTTGTCAGGCTCTGGCAGATCCTCTCAGGAGATAACTATATCAGGCTCCTGTCAGTAAACACTTCTTGGCATCCACAATAGCACCTTGGTTTGGTATCTGTATATGGGATGGAGTCCCAGTCTCTTGATGGCCTTTCCTTCAGTCTTTGTCCCACATTTTGTCCCTGAATTTCCTCCTGTGAGTATTTTGTTCCCCCTTCTAAGAAGGACTGAAGCATTCACACTTTGCTCTTCCTTCTTCTTGGGCTTCATATGGTCTATGTACTGTATTTTGGGTATTCCGAGCTTTTGAGCTAATATCCACTTATCAGTGAGTACATACTATGTGTGTTCTTTTGTTACCGAGTTACCTCACTCAGGATGATATTTTCTAGCTCCATCCATTTGCCTACAAATTCCATGAAGTCATTGTTTTTAATAGCTGACTAGTGCTCCATTATGTAAATGTACCACATTTTCTGTATCCATTTCTCTGTTGAAGAACATCTGTTTTTTTTTCCAGTTTCTAGCTATTGTGAATAAGGCTGCTATGAACATAGTGGAGCATGTGTCCTTCTTATATGTTGGAACATCTTTTCTAAGTGTTTAAGCACATCTTTGTTTTTAGAAAGACTCTATTGTAGGAAGGACATTTAACATTAAAACTCCCAATTATTTCTATTAATCTAGAAAATGCAGAAAATGATGACAGATCCTCAAATTTCAAGTAAAAACTCAGGAATCAGTGGAAGAAGCAGTCCTAGTAAGTCCTGCTGTTGACTTTTGTCAATAAATGAGTGCTTCCATTGTTAAATTTCTCTGCTGTTCAGTGAGGAGAGCCCAACTTGGTTCTTAGGAAACTTACAACCTGAATACCACTGTAATAGCTTTGTCATGCCTATTGTATCTAGATTCATCACGGACTCAAAGCTTTGATCATCTCTCTTATGGATATTGCCATTTGGTTGAGATGGGAAACACATTCTTCCTATGAGCAAAGCCATTCTCTGGCCTAAGACCCTAGCTGATGAAAAGTGAGAAGATAAACTGAGCATCAGCCTTGATCTCTGCCATTTCCTCACTGCAGAGGAATACAATGTAATCAGCCACCTTAAACTCTTGCCACCAGGACTCCCCTGCCATGAAGGACTGTACCCTCAAGTGCAAGACAAATGAATCCTTCCTTGCCTATGTTGTATTTGTCTGGTCTTTTGTCTCAGTGATAAAAGTAATTGTTCCTTAGTTCCTTGAGCATATAAGATGACACTATGCATTATGCCATGGGAGCAATAATATTACACTGGACTAGCTCCTCAGGAAAACACAGTGTTCTGTTGGCCAACCTATGAAGAACACTGGGGTGTCAGTGATATCAGTCTGCAAAATTGCTGAGGTAACACAGCACCTAGATTTTCAGAAAACCCACATACCTGAACCACATTCACATTCACCCAGCAGAAGAACTATACTGGATAGAAGCTAGCATGCACAGTGAACATCCTCACAGAGAGAGACTGAGTTAAACTATGAATTCAGTGATGAGCAGTAGCAGGCCTGTCCAGGACTTTGAAATAAGACACAGTGCAGTAAGGCTTCATCCACAGATATCTCTGATGAAATAACCAGAGCAGGACACTGTAGGGTCATCTTCTCACAGCCGTCAGAGATGGAGGTGCTCCTTTCCAGGGAGAAATTTCCTCCTTATTTGGTATGGGTATGTCTAAGGAGCTCGGTCTCCCTGTTTATAAGGCTCATCCCTGCCATGGCACTGGGGGTGGGGGGGACCTACTTTGTTCTTTAGCCCTTGCAGTCTTCACAGGGAGGTCCACTGGGGTGAGACTAAGAAACTTAATTTTGTCTCTCAGGACGTTCTAAGAATACAAGTGGACCTGGAGAGAATCACAGTGGATATTACAAACAAGTGGGAATATTCTGGTTCTTCTCTTTTTGATTGCTCACTAATATCAAATACTTCATAAAGTTGTATGCTTTGTTGTCATGCCAACAATTTAATTTTGTATTTAGTTTTGTATTCATCTTACAAATACACATTTATTTTTGTTCATTTGTTTTTTTTTTTTAACTTGGCATTATTGAATTTAATCTAGCCTCTAAATTGTCCCCTTTAGTTTCAAGAAAGACAGAAACAACCAGTGCTATGACTTCTTTAGATGCTTAATAGAAGTGATTTAACTTATTATCCCTTATGTTTAGTCCCTGTCCTTCTGAGTAAGTAGAAAATGAGTGTCTTCTTAACAACAACAACAACAACAACAAAAATGTAGTCTTTTCCTCTGACTTCCTTGCTTTTGGTCCTTTGTTTCTTCCTTCACATAAAACTGAACTCAATTTGAGAAAATATGCTTTTAAAAAATCAATTTTATATTTAATTTTCTTAACATCTCTGATCATGATGAATAAAACATTTTCTTATTGTTCACAGATGTCAAACTCAAAATTCTTTATTTGCATTTTGTTGCACAATGTCTTTGGAGAAAATAAATACTGCTAAAAGGAAAGTGAGAAAAATTTTTTCTTATTTTGAAGAGTTTTTT
Source organism: Mastomys coucha (assembly GCF_008632895.1). Lineage (NCBI taxonomy): Eukaryota > Metazoa > Chordata > Mammalia > Rodentia > Muridae > Mastomys > Mastomys coucha. Next base: position 33,228,337 of record NW_022196899.1, on the reverse strand, counting down.
TCCTTATAAAATAAAATGTTTTGAATAATCTTAATTGCCATGAATCACTTTAGTTAACATCTTCCATAACTTCTAATGCCTAATTCAGTAACTTAGCATTAAAATACCATCTTTAAACATTTAAGTCACGTGATGATGAATCCCCATTCTTCTTGTTTGGAAACTTTCTTTGAAATGAGATTCTGAAGGACATGAAGTCAGAAGTGCTGTTTAGTCAGAAGGATGTTTTCCATACATCTATCCACCCATCCATCCAAATTACCCATCTATTCATCATCTATCTGTATACCCATACATACATACATCCATTCTAATATCTGGAGACCAAACGTAGTTTATAATGTAATAAAAGATCCTAGGTGTCAACAACTAAAGCACAGGAAAATGACCTTTTTATTTATTTTATTTTTATTTATTTTTTTATTTTTTTGGTTTTTCCGAGACAGGGTTTCTCTGTGTAGCCCTGTCTGTCCTGAAACTCACTCTGTAGACCAGGCTGGCCTCAGAACTCAGAAATCCACCTGCCTCTGCCTCCCAAGTGCTGGGATTATAGGTGTGAGCCACCACTGCCCAGCTGGAAAATGACCTTTTAAAAGGCTACCGGAGAATTCATCTCACCAGTAAAACTTGTGATAATCAAAAAACCACAAATGATAACAGATGCTAGGAAGATGTGGGAAATATGGACAACATTCACTTCTGGTTAGAATGTAAACAGTTCAACCTTTAAAAAATCAGTATGGAGTTTTCCACCTTACCTTCAAAAAATGTTTAAAAGTAAAACTACCTCATGATGCAGCTATTCTATGCCTGGCACACACATTCAGAGTTCTGTGTCCTCCCACACAGACACTTACACAACTTACTATACTATTCACAACAACAAGAAAATAGAACCAGCAAGTATTAAGTAATAGATGAATGGGTACAAGTATTGTATATTCACAAAGAATGTTTTATTCAGTTACAAGGGAAATTGAATTCTGAAACTTGCAGAAAAAAATGGATAGTTCTGGTGGTATAATGTGAGGACCTAGTATGATAAAGACAAAAATCACATTTTCTGTCTCACATATAGATGGTAACTTTTAATGTTTGTATATGTGCATATAAGTGGTTGAGACTGAGTATACTATAAATTTCAATAAGAAATCACAAGTATAATAAATGAGGATCTAAGAAAGGAGGACAGTGTTTATGATTAAATCCAGAAGTAAGGCAACTGAGGTACAGAGAGTGCAGAGAGAGATGAATACTTGGTACAAGTGAAGAGAAAAAACACAGAGACAAGTTACCTTAAAATAAAACCTCATTCTTGGTAACTGGAAAAAAATGAGTAAATTTTATTTACTTCATTGAAATATGCATTTCTTCATCAGGGAAATGCAAATAAATCAACCCTGAGATTCCATCTCACACCAGTCAGAATGGCTAGGATAAAAAACTCAGATGACAGCAGATGCTGGAAAGATTGTGGAGAATGAGGAACACTCCTTCATTGCTGGTGGAATTGCAAGATGGTACAACCACTCTGGAAATCAGTTTGATGGTTCCTCTGGAAATTGGACATAGTACTACCAGAGGATCCAGTTATACCACTTCTGAGCATATACCCAGAATATGTTCCAAAATGTAATAAGGGCACATGCTCCATTATGTTCATAGCAGCCTTATTTATGATAGCCAGAAACCAAGATGTCCCTCAAGAGAAGAATGGATACAGAAAATGTGGTACATCTAACAATGGAGTACTACTCAGCTATTAAAAACAATGAATTTATGAAATTCTTAGGGAAATGGATGGATCTGGAGAATATCATCATCCTAAGTGAGGTAACCCATTCACAAAAGAACACACATGGTATACACTCTCTGATAAGTGGGTGTAAGCCCAGAAGATCGGAATATACAAAGTACAATTCACAAACCACAAGAAACTCAAGAAGAAGGAAGACCAAAGTGTGGATACTTCATTCCTTCTTAAAAGGAGGAACAAAATACCCATGGAAGGAGTTGCAGAAATAAACTATGGAGCAGAGACTGAAGGAAGGGCAATCCAGAGACTGTTCCATCTGGGAATCCTTTTCATATTCAATCATCAAATCCAGGCACTATTGTGGATGCCAGCAAGTGTTAGCTGACAGGAGCCTGATATAGCTGTCTCCTGAGAGGCTCTACAGTACCTGACTAATACAGAAGTAAAGGCTCACAACCATCCATTGGACTGAGTACAGGGTCCCCAATGAAGGAGCTAGAGAAAGGATCCAAGGAGCTGAAGGGTTTGCAGCCCTTTGGGTCGAACAACAATATGAACTAACTAGTACCCTTAAAGCTCCCCGGGACTAAACTACCAACCAAAGAGTACACGTGGTGGGACTAATGTTCTAGGAGCATATGTAGCAGAGGATGGCCAAGTTGATCATCAATGGGAGGAGAGAACTTTGGCCCTATGAAGGTTCCATGCCCCACTGTAGGGGAATGCCAGAGCCAGGAAGCAGGAGAGGGTGGGTTGGTGATCAGGGGGAGGGAGATGAAACAAGGTTTTGTTTTGGTTTGGTTTGATTTGGTTTGGTTTTGGTTTTGGGTTTTTTTTTTATTTTATTTTATTTGTATTTTATTTTATTTCTTTTTTTTCAGAGGGGAAACTGGGAAAGGATATATCATGTGACATGTAAATAAAGAAAATATCTTTTAAAAAGTAAATGGAGAGATCAAAAAAAGAAATATGTGTTTCTTATCAAAATAACTGAACAACAGAAATACAATTTTTAATTAAGGCTTTTAACATGAGAAACTTATGGAAGCATAGAATAAAGTGTTGTGTTCAGCCACAGTACCAGAAGAGACATCTAAGAAACAGTGGTGGGGCTGTGGATAGGAGATGGGAGTTCTCAGTGGCAAATTTAGGAGGGAAGATCTATCCAGAAAGAAAGAAATACAAAAAAATGCAACAGAAAGAGGACCTCCATTCATAAACATTCTATTGAATACATGAGACCACGGCTCAGTGTAAGATCAACTCAACAAGGAGAACTTCTGCCTTCCTCGTTCATAGACATTAAGTAGATGACAAATGCCAAAATCTCTCATAGAAACAACAACTTTCACTGTTCAGCAGTTTTCTATAGATGAAAAGGAATTCTTTCCCTGTGAGATAGACAAGATCAAGATCTCTGGTGCCTTTTGAAAACCATTAGGAATGCATATCTCTGGATAAATGCTAGTTCCCCTATAATTCATTGATTAGGAGTTTCATGGTCTTCTTGGGAAGCAGTTCATTTCTCAAGCAGTAGTTTACTAACATGCTTCATTTTCCATTTGATTTTGCAAGTACTAATCTCCTGTTATGGTACAAAATGTGCTCATTTTTCCAACTTTAAAGACTCTAATTTCAAATCATAGCAAATTTTCTCCCCGGCACTCTTCTTCTGCAACATAAGGGAAACTGTCTTCCTGGTTTGCTCCTGTATCATCCTACCTTTTGAAAGGCTATCCTATTAGGCTGATTTAATATGAGTTAGCTAAAGGGATTTACAGTCCAGATCAAGGGTTTAATTATTTTAAATTTCCCCTTTGATACATAATGTGAAGCCCTCAAACTGGTTATATTGAGAAAGGTCAGGTGGCACATGGATCATATGTCAAGAACTCTATGATTAATTGTCCACTCTGGCTGTAGTATAGCAGGCTTTCAGGAAAGACCCAAGATGGAGTCTTGAAATATAAATAGAATTTGGGGGCTGAGAGATGATGCTGATGTGGCTCTGAAAGATTTTCGGTGATGAGGTAGAATGGAGAGGTTCCAAGCATTCAATGACCCTTTAGATAAACCATGGGAGGATGATGAAAGAACTAGTGTTCATTCATTAGTTCAGAAGTTCAAAAGCTCATTCATCAGTTCAGAAGAGGGCACCCCAAACAACTCTCCTTTCCTCACTAAAGTGGCTATTATTTCTAGAATTCTTACATTGTTTTGGTAAATTACTGTACTATCACTTTTGAAAAACTGTCAGTAAAACATCAGAGATGGAACTCCAAGACACATCTCTGGGTCTCCTGTCTGCTTCAGCATATGGATGCATAAGTAAGATATTTGCTGCCCAGAAAAATTAATGTTATCATTATCTTTTTCTGGATTAAGCTGTATTGATGAAGAATATGTTTTCCAACAAAACAAACATTACACATGGCATTTGCTGCAATCCTGGCAGTTCCATATGATCACCCTACTCAGAATTCTCAACTTTGTATGACATGTATACACCATATATGTTGTATATATAGAATATATATTACATTTCTTCATATCCCTGTAGATTTTTGTGCTTTGGTGTTTTCCTTGTAGGTATGTCTATATAATTATAACTGATCCTTAGAGACTGGATTTACAAACAGTTGTGGGCTGCCATGTAGGTGCTGGAGTTGAACCTAGGTCCCTTGGAAAAGCATCTAGTGTTCTTAACTGCTGAGACATCTCTCCAGATCCCCCATCTCAATTCTTACTATTTACATTTTTATACTCTGAAGACTTAGTGGATCGTGGATCATAGAACTCTCTTAATTTATAAAATCCCCAATGAGTTAGCATATATCATCATAGCTTTAGTACACATTAGAGTGCTATCATGTACATTCTGCTCTCATTTTGCCTATAGCTCCTTAATTGCTCATTTCTGCCACATATAGCTCATTGATCTCCACAATGGCAGCCCTCCACAGATCTCCAGCCTATAAGCATAATCTCTCCATCTGCTCACTCAATCTTATATCTAAATATCCATGTTAAAGAATTAAATGTATTGTTCTGTCCACCTTTCCACATTCAGATAATCCCAGCTTTATGAATTGCATTAAGAGTGATACAGGAGAGTTCACTTTTGTACAATGGGAACATCTTCACTGTCCTTGAGAAGCAAGCTAGGCTGCTGACTTGAGAGCCACCAAGACCGACAGTGCCATTAGCAGAATAATTTGTGAGATGCCCTGTGGGTATGCATCCCTTAAATGTCACCTCCAGTCTGTTTCCACATTGTGACATTCATCATCTAGAATGTCTCTTGCCACCTGGCACTTTATAGTGCTCCTGCTTGAGTCTTGCCTTATCATAGGATTCATTAATTATTGCTGCATAGTATTCCATGGAATGGATTGCTACAGTTTAAATATTTGCCCATGGAAGAACACCTGCATCATACTCAGTTTCATTCTTAAAATATAAATCTACAATGGATACAAACTTTTATTTTTGGAATAAATTCATGAGAAGAGAACTTTTGAATTGTATCCAGAAGTTTCATGCTTAGTTTCATTAAAAAGCACCAAACTCCCATGAAGTATGACTGGATCTTTCAATGTTCCTTTCATTGTTCTACAATTGATGCACTGTCTCCAATTCTTTGATAACATTTGTTCTATGCCTTCACAGTAGGCTCAATTTTAAATCAGGGATCCCATTCCATTCTTCCAAAGTTTATAGTAGTTTGAGGGTCTCTGTCATTCCATATAAGTTTGAGAGACAGCTTTTCTTTCCCATAAAGGACAAAAAATAAAAAAACAAACACAAACAAAAGCAACAAAAACCCTTTGCTGGAGTTCTGCTCCACTTCCAGCCATTCTTGATGTTATTTTCGATAAACATCATATATTGACAATCCCAGACGTATGCAGCCATACTACCAGGTAGGATTCCTACTTCAATTCCCTGGAGCCCCCCTCTGGGTATAACCAGCATTGGAAAGCTCTGTCCTGCCCCCTCTGTACTCCATTTCCCAGGCCTCAGCTCCACCTAAATCCTTAGAGGCTTGATGCCTCCAGAGACACCCAGATAGGATCACCAAGCCCCAAACCCCTGCCGGCTAGGTCCAAGCCCAGCAACTGTGAGGTCTACACCGTCCTCATGTATCATTCTCCCAGTCCACAACTTTAACCACAATCCCAGATACCTACAGCCATCAGCAACCACCAGGTAAGACCCCATCCCAATTCCCTGCCTGCTGGCCTCTCTAGGAATACCCAGCAATGGTAAGATCTGCCCTGTACCCTCTGCCCTCCATCTTCTGGGCCACGACTCTGCTTGCTTCTCTGAAGATCTGTTCCTACCTGGGAAAACTAGCAGCCTTAAAAATCAAGGTATACCAGGATATACAAGTCCTGCCTGCATCCCTGAAAGCCTACAACTAACAGAGACCATCTCTATCTATAATCCCAGCAGCCAGCTAACATCAGCGACTAACAGACCTGCCAAAAGTATGAAAACCAGGTGCCAAAAGACCAGCATAAGAACACAAAAAACACTAGGGCAATATGACACCACCAGAACTCAGTTCTAGTACTGCAACAAGCCCTGCATATCATAATACACTCAAATCTCAAGAAAATGACCTTACATCTCATCTTATGAAGATGAGAGTGGGCTCTACAGAGGAAATGATTGACTCTCTTAAAGAAATACAGGAAGATACAATCAAAGAGGTAAAAGAAATGAATAAAACTGTTTGAGACCTGAAAATGGAAATAGAAGCAATAAAGAAAACACAATCTGAGGCAGTCTTGGAGACAGAAAAGCTAAGAAACAGAAAAGTAACTACAGATCAAAGCATCACCAACAGATACAAGGGATTGTAAGAGAGAATCTCAGACCTAGAAGACACAATAGAAGAAATTAATACAGGAGTCAAAGAAAATCCTAAAGCTAAAAAGTTTCTAATATAAACCATTGAGGATATCTGGGACACTAAAAAAAGACCTAACCTAAGAATAATAGGAATGGAAGAAAAAGAAGTCTCCCAACTCAAAGGCCCAAAAATATCCTCAATAAAACCATAAAAGAAAATTTGCTTAACCTAAAGAAAGGGATGCCCATAAACATATAAGAACCTTACAGAACAGTAAAGAGTAGACCAAAAGAGAAATTCTCCACATATAATCAAAACACTAAATGTACAGAACAAAGAAAGAGTATTAAGAGCCATAGGTATAAAGACCAAGTAACATATAAAGGCATACCTATTAGAATTACACCAGAGTTAGTTCTTACAGTCCCTAAGCGATCACAGATGCCAGCCCAGAGTACTATACCTAGCAAAATTTACAATTACTGTAGATGGAAAAAACAAGATATTCCATGACAGATCCAAATATAAACAATATCTTTCCATTAAACCAGCTCTACAGATGATACTAGAAGGAAAACTTCAACACATGGAGGAAGGTAACTGCACCCAAGAAAAGACAATAAATAGATAATTACACACCAGCAAAATCAAAAGAAAAGAAGCATACACACACACACACACACACACACACACACACACACACACACATACACACACACACAGAGAAGGGAAACACAGTACATACACCTACATCAAAAGCACAGGAACTAACAATCATTGGGCATTAATATCTCTCAACATCAATGGTCTCAATTCCACAATAAAAAGTTGTAGGATAACATAGTGGATATGTAAACAAGATCCTTCTGCTGCAAACAAGAAACATACCTCAACAACAAAAATAGACATTACCTCCAACCAAAGGGCTGGGCAATGTTTTTCCAAGTAAATGGACCCAAGAAACAAGCTAGAGTATCCATTCTAATATCCAATGAACTAGGCTTTTGACTAAAAGTAATCAAGAAATGCAGAAGAACAATTCATACTCATCAAAGGAAAAAATCCACCAAGATGATGTCTTAATTCTGACCATCTATGTCCCAAATGCAAGGGCACATACATTCATAAAATAAACATTAAAGTTTCAATCACACATCAAACCTACACACTAATAGTAGGTGTCTTCAACACCCAACTAGCATCAACTGTCAGATCACTGAGACAGAAACTAAAGAGTAAAATATTTAAACTACCAAAAGTTTATAAATAAAGTTGTCCTAACAAATATATGTATGTATATATATATAGAATATTTCACCCAAACACAAAGGAATATACCTTTGTCTCAGCACCTCATGGAACCTTCTCCAAATTTGACCATATAGTTGGTCTCAAAGCAAGCCTCAATGGATACAAGAAAATTCAAACAACTCCTTGTATACTATCAGACTATCATGGATTAAAGCTGGACTTCAGCAACAACAGAAAAAACAGAAAGCCTGAATACTCATAGAAAGTGAACAGCTCTGTACTCAGTGATTACTGTGTCAGGGAAAAAAATCAACAAAGAAATTAAAGATTTTCTAGAATTCAATGAAACTGAAGGCACAGCACACCAAAACTTGTGGGACAGAAGGAAAACAATGCTAGGAGGTAAGTTTATAGCATTAAATGCCTTTATAAAGAAGTTGGAGAAATCTACTATTAAGAAATTAAAAATGTAACTGAAAGAACTAGAACAAGAAAGAGGCAAACACACTGAAGAGGAGTAGACAGCAGGAAATGACTAAATTTGGGGCTTTCAATCAATTAGAAATTAAGAGAGCAGTACCAAAAACATTAACAAAACCAAGTGCTGGTTCTTTGAGAAATCAAAAAGATAGGCAAACCCTTATATATCCTAACTAAAAGGCAGAGAGACAGTACCCAAATTTCCAAATTCATAAATGAAAAGGGAGATATAACAATGGACATTGAAGAAATTCAAAGAATCTTTAGTCCTTACTTCAAAAGCATTTACTCCACAAAATTGGACAATGTAAAGGAAATAGGTGATTTTCTAAACAGATATCACTTAACAGAGCTGAATCAATATCAGGTAAATTATTTAAATAGTCCTATAAGCCCTCATGAAATAGAAACTATCATTAGAGCTCTCCCAACAAATAAATAAGTAAATAAATAAATAAATGCCCTGGGCCAGATGGTTTTAGCACAGAATTCTACAAAATTTTCAAATAAAAGCTATTATCAATACCAATACTCTTCGAACTATTTCACAAACTAGAAATAGAAGGAACAATGGCAAACTCATTCTATGCAGTCACAGTCACCCCAGAGCTAAACCACACAAAGAGTCAACAAAGAAAGAGAATTTCAGACCTATTTTTCTTATAAACATTGATGCAAAAATAAAATACTCACAAACAAAATCCAAGAACACATCAAAGATATCCATGATCAACTAGGCTTCATCTCAGGGATGCAGGGTTGGTTCAATGTAAGAAAATCCTGCATTGTAATCCACCATATTGAAAAGTAACAGACCTGAAAGTGAAGTTAAAAAAAATGATCATCTCATCATATGCTGACAACAAAAACTTTTGACAAAATCAAACACCCCTTTTTGTTAAAAGTCTTGGAGAGACCAGAATGCAAGGCACAGAAGTAAACACAATAAAGGCAAAATATACCAAGACATTAGCCAACATCAAATTAATTAGAAATAAACTTAAAGCATTTCCATCAAAATCAGAGAAAAGACAAAGATGTCCACTCTTTCCCTTTATTTTCAATATACTACTCAAAGTCCTAGCTAGAGTAATAAGACAACTAAAGGAGATTAAAGGGTTAGCAATTGAAAAGGAAGAAGTCAAAGTATCAATATTTGAAGATGAAATGATAGTATACATAAGTGACCAGATAAAAACTCTACCAGATAAATCCCACAGGAAACACCTTAGCAAAGTGGCTGGATACAACATTAACTCTCAGAAATAACTAGACCTGCTTTACACACATGATAAATGGGCTGAGATAGAAATTGGGGAGAAAATGCCCTTCACAGAAGCCACAAAAAATAGAAAGTATCACCAAGCAAGTGAAAAGCCTGCACAACAAGAACTCCAAGTCTCCAAAGAAAGAAATTGGAGAAGACATCAGAGGATGGAAAGATCTCCCATGCTAGTGGATCCATAGGGTTAATATAGTGAAAATGGTCATTGCGCCAAGAGCAATCTACAGATTCAGTTCAAATCCCATCAATATTCCAACAAAGTTCTTTAGAGATCTTGAAAGGAAAATTCTCAACTTCATATGGAAAAACAAAAACTCAGGGAAGCTAATACAACCCGGTTTAATAAAAGGACTTCTGGGGCTGTCACTAACCCTGACTTCAAGTTGTACGACAGAGCAATAGTAGTAAAACTTGTATAGAACTGGTATAGAAAGAGATGGATCAATGGAATAGAATTGAAGAACATAAAATAAACTCACACATGCATAGACACTTGAGTTTTTATTAAGAAGTCAAAATCATATAATGGAAAAGAGAGAGCATCTTCAACAAATGGTATTGGTCTAGCTGGAAGTTGGCTAGAGGAAGAGCAAGATAGATCCATGTTTATCACCCTGCACAAAACTCAAGTCCAATTGCATCAAAGACCCCAACATAAAACCAGATACAATAAATCTTGTAGAAAAGAAAGAGGAGAACGGCCTTGAATACATTGGCACAGGAGACAACTTCCTGAGCAGAACACCCATGGCTCAGGCACTAAGATCAACAATTAATAAATGGGACCTCATGAAACTGAAAATCTTCTGTAAGGCAAAGGACAGCATCAATAGGACAAAATGACAGCCTACGGATTGGGAAAAAATCTTCACCTACCCTACATCTGAAAAAGGGCTAATATTCAAAATATATCAAGAGGTTAAGAAGTTTGAAACCAACAACCAAAATAACCCAATTAAAAATGGGATACAGAGTTAAACAGGTAATTCTCAACAGAGGAAGTGCTTAATGACCAAGAAGCATGTAGAGAAATGTTCAGTATGCTTAGTCATCAGGGAAATGCAAATCGAAATGACTCTAGATTCCACCTTACACTATCAACATAGCTAAGATAAAAAAAACTAAGGGACAGCGCATGCTGGCTGTGGATGTGGAGCAGGGGAAACACTTGTTCAAGCACTCTAGAAATCAATTTGATGGTTTCTCAGATAATTGGGAATAGTTCTAACTCAAGACTAGATACAGGAGAGTGTTATAGGTAGATGTCACTTTTCTGATATTTAGTAAGCTAAACCATAGTAAATGTAATTAGCTCACATATAGATTCATATTGTAATTTGATAATTTTAGACACAAGCGATATCAACTAGATTTGGTTTTAAAAATAAAGAAACTCAAATTTCAGAGGTTTTTATTTTAATAGTGTATTTTATAATGTATTAGCAGCATTCTATCTAAGCAGATAAGTTAACACTGTTCAGTGAGGATGAATGGCTACTTACTGATTATCACGAAGTACATCAATCTGGGGAAACCCCAGGACATTTTATGAGTTCTGAATAACCAGAAATTTGAGCATTCCCTCTGAAGCAGAGCTAGAGACATTATGAACTATTATGGCTTTGTATTGAATCTTTTTTTTTTTTTTTTTTTTTAAAATTTGGCTGATCTAGTACCCCCACTAATGTTCTTTTAATAATGTTAATCACTTTATTTCTGATCCTTGCATCAGAAATTCTTTCTTATTTCTGACTTTAGTTATGTTCTTTGTGTCAACAATGGGAAATGTATTCTATAAGTAGCCTAATGTAGGACATGGCATGTCTTCATTTCAAGGTTTAATTCTTTATTAAAACCAGTTTGTTCGATGCAAAGCATCTGGTAGGTAACTGTGTGTGCATGCTCAGGTGCACCCACTGAAGTGATAAGTATATACAAGCTTTTCCTTCTAACTTTGTTCTGTCAAAGTAGACAGATATTAAAAATTGTGATTTTAGTTAAAGTCAACATTGAGCTCTAGAATGAGAAAAATATGAACTGTTTATCCAGTGAAATGAACTAAAATAGTAAAACTTAAATATGTGTCAAAAAAGCAGAGTTCTGATTCATCATTTCTAAATATTGTCCACTCTCAACAACTGTGGTAAATAAAACTGAATGCATAAGATAGCTCCTAATTTCAAAGCATGTATATACAGCTCTTGTGACCTAAAGTACAACAAAGTCACCTGAAATCTCACTGAGCAGAAATCAGGGGTTGGGGGGAAATTGTTCCCTATTCATCAGTTTGTATTTTTATTTGAAACACATTAATACTTATTATAACTTGAAGAAATCCAAACAGAGGTAAAAGAGGAGGCATCAAAGGCCTTGGCATTCATCACAGGAGGGTGGAGACAGTTCTTTGGTAAAAGAACTATCTAACAAAAGTGAGTTACTGGTTATTGAAAAGTTTGAGCATCATAATAGAAACTTTGGCCTTCATGTTGGAAGCTGCTGTGGGAAGCAGCCACCATCCCAGAGGACCAGAGGTTAAGGAAAGAACTGCTACTGTTTTGTAGTTTGTAAAGGGAACTTAATTTTCCAGAGCTGAATCTACCAGGGAGCTGGCTGACAGTGGGAGAGGGTCAGGATAATGACAAGGTCTTGTTAGTATCACCAGTACATTACAAATACGATTTGCAGAAACGGTCCAAGGCCCTGCAACTGCAGTGAGCCGACATTGCTGAGTGGAAAAGGGGGATGATGCATCAGTAAGGGTGGAGGGCATCATGGCAGATGAATGCAGTCTAGCTAGAACCCAAGCAACAGCAGGCTGTGGTGCAGTCTCTAATCCCAGAAAACAATATTATAGAAACCTAGTGAGATGCAGCTGAGGTTATTAGGGGAGAAGTCTTAATTGACTATATACCATGTTAAGGGGTATAGTGACCTACGTGGACATTACAGATAGCTCACATGTTGACATGGCAGGAGCACAGAAATGGTTCAAAAGAGCAAAGAGCTGGCCACAGTGCAAAGCACAAAGATAAGAGAATGCTGGTGTTTACCAGGTAGGCTGAAAAGGCAAAGTAATGAAAGTCCAGGAACAAAGAATACCAGCAGTTTGGATATGCACAAGAAAATGGGGACTAATTAATTGTACACTAACCATAAAAGTGCTATACAAAATTGCTATGAAATGCTAAGGTAAAAACTGGCACATATTTTGAAAGACAAGAACTATTTAATAATTAAAATCTTTTTATTTTATCATCAGTCTTTGCTAAATTCATATGATAAGATATTGTACCAAATAAGAAATAATAGATTAAACAGAACAAATAAAGACAGACTTGGAATTAAATATTTTTAAAACAACAACAACAACAACAAATGATGTGAGGCAGACCCTTGTAGATAATTCATGCATCCTCTGGGGGAGCCCAGAGGGAGCCTGCTAGATTCTTTTATGAAGAACTTTCCCCTTTAGCCAATAAATGCCACACTGAGTATGGAGCCCACAGTCAGCCTTTGGTAGAATACCACCATCGATACTCTGAGGCCTTCAAAGGTTTCACTTTCACCTAAGATCACTATCAGCACCCCAGGAGCTGGGAAATGAGGTTTAAACAGTGGCCTCTGCCAGGGCTTCAGTGATCAGCAGTTAGGACTGAGTAGCATCCCAGGGCATTTCAATACTAACTGTGGTTAGATCGCTTGCTTTTTGTCTTGGCTTTGGTTATAGACAAGATGAATAAAGGTATTAAAGGCTAGGACTTTTTATCTCCCCAAAGAAATTTTAAATGGATTTGGTAGAAAAACACACTAAAAATAATGCTTGCTAATGTGCCTATAAAGCTCTGACTGGGATCCGACCCCTGGCTGAAATTAAGCAATTGTATTTGCTGGCTAACCTCATTTTAAATGGTAGGTTGTTTTTTTTTTTCCCCTTTCTTCCTAAGGGAGGCATATATGAAATGTAATCATCTTTTCATTATGAGGTTTCTGGCTTTATGTCTTATGAATGCTGGAGCCCTTTAGCTCAGAGCAGACTGAAATGTGTGTGTGTGACATCGTCTCATCCCAGCCTCCACAGAGAGGGAAGTAAAGGTTCCAGCTGAAAGGGTGTTCTACTCTGAGCAGCAATTTAAACAGCAGAGGCTTATTGGTTCTTTTTATTGCTACCAGCTTTGGCTTTGGGATACACTTTGGAGATTTTGTTTTCCAGTCTGTGCCCCTTGTGTATCTTCCAAGTCTCTGGAATATTTTTTTTTTACAGTGTTGTTGTACTGGGCCCTGTCTTGTCTTGTTTCATACTGTGAGTGCAACAGTTAAGTTCAGAGACCGTGGGCTCTCACTAGTGTGTGTGTACGTGTATGTGCGTGTGTGTGTGTGTTTGTGAGAAAGAGAGGGGGGCAAAGCAGGAGAAGGGGGGAGAGAGAGAAGCAGAGACAGAGAGAAAGAGACAGAGAGAGAGATGCAGATGCAGCTGTGGGAGGATATGTACATGTGTGTGTCTGTATGTTCATGTGTGTGCAGAGGGACCTGTGTAAGGGTACATATGTATGTGTGTATGTATCCATGAGGAGCACAGAGGACAATGTTGCTCTTGTTCTTATGTTTATCTCTATTTTCTTTTGTGAGAAGAGGGTTGGCTAACTGGACAGCCTCCCCTAAGATCTCACCTAAGGTCACTAGAAATGAATTGGTCACATCCTGACTCTGTTTGCTCATACCTTGCAGTCTTCTTTTGGATTCTGTAAGGTTTGATCTGATTAGAGATACCGAGTGACAAAGTCCCAGTAGTGGGAGTAGAAGAGAGCACTAACACACCTGCATTTTCATGGGGTGCTGGGATTGAACTCGGATCCTGTGCTTCCGAGGTAAGCAGTTCACCCCCTGGGTTATCACCACCCAAATGCTTGGCTCTCCAGGGGCTAGCAAGCATAACAGACATTGTAAAAGAAACATCTGTAGACATAATTGTGAACTGAGATACATTATACATTTTAAAGAAAATATTGTAAGCACAATTTGTTTTTCAGCAGAGTCTGAGGTTTTAATAAAGGAGGTCATTTTACATTGTTTACTAAGGGTTAGAAAACAAACACAGGGTAACTAGAATTTTCCTTAGAGAAATGCAGCTTGTCCCTTTAGAGTTTCCTTGGAAAATCTGTTGGGTCCCTGGAAGGGCTGATAATCTTAATTAGATGAGCACTGTTTAGAAGACTGTGAAAGTGTGGGGAATATCATAACCAGATCTCCAGTCAGGTACAGGAAGTAATTTGTTTGTTTTCTGTTGTTTTCTTTTCTTTTCTTTTTTTTTTTTTTTTTTTTTTTTTTTTTTTTGATACAGGGTTTCTTTGTGTAACTTCAAACTCATCTGCCTCTAGAGTACTGGAATTAAAGGTGTGTACCTCCTCTGCTTGGCTAACTAAATCAATTTTGCAATAAACATAACAATGAATGTCCATAAGGACTCTGTCAGCTAGTTTTTCTAATCAGGGTAGCCCCAGTGGAACCCAAATAGAGACTCTAAGGTATGAGTAAACAGGACAGATGTATGGCCATCTCACTTCTTAAAAGGGAGTAGAAGTCAGGGTAGAAGTTTGACTGTGTCAAATGGCATAAAATGCCATACAGGAGAATAATCCTATATTTTTAGATTCATTTTTGTATGGGTATGAGTGTTATACCTCCATGCATATATGTATCACATGCTTCTTGTAACCTTGGAGGCCAGGAGAATGTTGGACTTTCTGAAACTAGAGTTATGGATGGTAACCATGTGTTACCATGTTAAGGTGAGGACATCAAGTTCTCTGCAGGAGAAGGGAGTGTTCATGAGCTCAGGGTCATCTCTCCAGTCACCATAGGAGAACAGTATAAGAACTGACCACATGGAAAGGTGTAGATCATCATCAGTTCTGAAATTGTGTGCAGTCCAATGACATAGTGGTTCTAACCCTTCCTGGCCCTGTCCATAACTACACAACTAGCATTTAATTTTCTTCCATTTCCCCACCTCTCTCTCTCTCTCTCATCACATAGTAAGTGGAAAACTACAATACCAATATTTGTTCAAGTCATCAAGAGTTAAAATCTTGGATAGCTTACTACAGATTGAGTTGTGACAGGGTTTCAATGTTTAAAAGATTCATAATAAATTTCAACCATGTTTTGATTCTGTTGTAGATAAACTGCATTTTACCTTACAACTCTGTCCTTACAAATTACATAGCTTCATATCACCCTCAGTGTCTGGAGAGTAAACCAAACGGTGATTGAGAAAACTTTGTTAAACTGAATGTAAGCTGAAACTTAAGCCAACATTTCCACCAGAAACAAAAGTCGATCAGATTGAAAGTTCTCAAATAGGATTTTTGGTTTGCTCAAATTAAATAAATAATTTGAGAAGAGTTTTCAAGGCACTGTGATCATACAGTAATTAACACATAATGTTTTTACTGTAAAATGATTGCTTTCCATTAAGTATTATCTGAAAGAAAGTAATAATTAAATAATCTCATAGAACATTTAAGAGATAAATTGCAGGAAGATCATGACACCAGTGAGGATAAATGAGTAGGTAAACTGAAGAAGACTTGTTTCAATTCTTTCTTTGATGACACATTGTTAAAAAGTAAGAGACCTACTGGCTGTAAAGACTACAGAATAATAGTATCTTTCTTAGGCAAACAAATGATTATTCATTATCCTTTTATCACATGAAGATTTATGTTCAGCCTTACCCACACAGACATGACTGCTGCCCTGGGTCTGTGTATCACATGAAGATTTATGTTCAGCCTCACCCACACAGACATGACTGCTGCCCTGGGTCTGTGTATCACATGAAGATTTATGTTCAGCCTCACCCACACAGACATGACTGCTGCCCTGGATCTGTGTATCACATGAAGATTTATGTTCAGCCTCACCCGCACAGACATGACTGCTGCCCTGGATCTGTGTATCACATGAAGATTTATGTTCAGCCTTACCCACACAGACATGACTGCTGCCCTGGGTCTGTGTATCAAGGCAACAGGTGTTGCTTAGTGAGATAGAATTAGGCAGCAATGTTTTGATGATGCAATGTTTCTAAGAAGAATTCACCAATTCCTAATTGCCAAATGTGTTATATTTTTGTATTCTTTGTAAAGATTTATCTGTTGTAAAATGATTCAAATAAATCTGTAAATTTATTTTGTGGCTCCATTTCATGTGTAATTAACACAAGAAAAATTATTCATACGAGGAAAGCCAACCAAACCTAAAACTGTTTTACTTACACAAATCTCCCAATAAATCCCTCCAAAAGCAAAAGACCTATAAAATTTAGCTACTGACCAAGAAGAAGCTAATGTTCAGAGCACAGCTTTGGTGAATTTAGAATATAATTTGACTGGTTTTATAATATTTTCCTGGGCAATCATTACAGTTAGACATACTGAACACTCTTCTTTTTTGTTGAAGTTAACTTATACTTAGTCCTCAAAGCATCTTGATAGTTTTATGAAAATTAATGGCTCATGCTTGGCCAATATTTTTAATGTAGAAAATGCCAGAATTCAACAGCATAGCTCAGATCACTAGCCAGTTCTTTTTCTTTGTAGTCAAGAGAATTCTTTTCCATCCTAAAATACTTCTTAGGTTCAGTGACTTGAAGACACCAGGATGTTTTTCTACCAAATCTAAAACCCTCTTCTTCAGTTCTTCCCAATTATTATTCAGTGCTGGATCACTGTAATTACCCCCCCCT
>NW_022196899.1:33200970-33210835 GCF_008632895.1 Mastomys coucha | reverse complement strand
CTCTCACTCTTTTGCTCCACCCCCTCTCTCTCCTTGGAAATTCTTTCTAAACTTTTTTTATTCTCCTTGTTTCTCCCACATCTAATTGTACCACAGTCTCTAAATGCTGCCCCACCCCAGTACCTTTCTTTTCTGGTCTTATCTCTCACTCTTTTCTAACTATGCACCTGATGATATCTCAAATATACTTGGGACTGTTGCTGCATCATTGAATCTTGGTAAATCCCAAACATCACTTTTTTTCATTTTCTCATATTCCAATCCACTGGTCCAATTTCTAGAAAGCACACTGAGGAAAATTTTTCCACCATGCACACACTTACTCTGATGAGTTAGAAAAACTAGCTTTTTCCCACTGCATATGGAGAATGTATCAGAAAGTTCTCTATATTCTGCCTTTGAAGTGTGTCCAGAATCTGACTTGTCTCAACTCACATTATGATAGACCTGTGAGAATTCAGTACAAACCAAGCAGTTATAGGGAAGACTGCTAGCACAGCATACCTCTACCTGCCAGCACCTCCAGTATCAGTTACCTACAGGGTACCCCTCCCTTGCTACATAGCCTGGCCAAGAAGCTTACATACTCCTTCTAGCCTTGTTGACTGGTGAAAATGCCCCCTAAACTTGAAGACCTGACATTTACATCTCAGTGCTGAACAGTGTGATGTCAACCCTTCGGGGTATTATCACTTAAGATTTTATATAGAATGGTGAATAATTCTGTAAAACTTACTCAGTACTATCGGAATTTTAAAAAGAGATTTATTTTAGTTTATTTTCATGTTCTACCTCCATGGATGTATGTGTACCACATGGGTGTACTATCCATGAAAGCCAGTAGATTCTGGTGCCAGATCCTCTGGAAGTGGAGTTACAGCTCATTGTGAACTCACATGCAAGTCTGGGAATCCAATTGAGGTCCTCCACAAGAGCACCTAGTACTCTTAATTAGTGTGTCATCTCTTCAGCTCTAGAGTTCTGTAAAATTTAATTAAGAATCAAGACAATATACACATGGTTTCTGAGAGTAAGGTCACATACAGCAGTACCACAAAACTCTTGTGAGCTTCCCCATGAAAATATAACCATCCTTAGAAACATTGTTTTGTGGAGATTATGAAAGACAAAGTGGGATAAGAAATAGACCACTGACTGTGTGCACAAGACCCCAGGGGAGAGCCTCCTTGAGTTCCATCCCTAACTGAGGATGTATTGGCAATGGATGGCTGCTGGAGAAGGAAAGATTGAGTTTCCTTGGAAACAGCTTCCATAGACAGTTCTCAGTCAAGCACATGCAGGCAACACTAAGTAGATTCAAGGCACAGTTTAAAACTGAGGAAGGGAGAGAGGGAGGGAGAGACAGACAGACAGACAGGTCAACTAAGCACAGGAAGTTGAGGGAGAAAAGAGGTCCAGAGGTATAGGAGAAGTGTTGAAGCAGAAGAAATGTGGGGTGGACCTGATCAAAACACACTAGATAGATGTCTTAAATTCTCAAAAAATATTGAACATTTTTTAATGAGCACATTTTATGTGATTAATTTCTAATGTCTTTAACCTAGAATTATTATTCAAGTGGGCTCAATTCACTTACAAACTTTCCTTGAAATTTATGCTCCAATTATGAAGTCTTGGGTGTCTCATGTGTTTTATGCATCTTCTTTCCTCAAAAAATGCTGTGACTAATAAGTCATTGGGCCGGGACTCTTAAGAACAGACCATCAAACACAGCAGTCAGCTGTTCACATCTCAGATGTGTAAATATATGTATGTATGCATGGTATGTTTCTGTGCCTGTGTATGTGCAGTGTTTATGTTTGTGCATGAGTGTACATGTGTATGTATGAGTGTACATGTGTATGTATATATGTATGTATACATGTGTACCTGTGTAAATGTCTACACATGTGTGTACATGTATGTATGTGTGGGTACATATATGAAGTATGTGCACATGTTTGTGTGTGTGCATGTGTCTGCATCCCTGTAATTTTATCATAGATGACTCTCAAGTCTACTTAATACATCTATCTCCAAGTTCAATTTATTGCCAAGAATTGCACAGAGAAGGATATAAAGCTTAACTGTTAAGTTTTTGTCTTATAGATTTTAGTTTTGTCCCATAACATTCTGATTGACAAGTAACTATAAAGATACCATGCTGAATCCACCTCAATCATCTATTTTTCTGTGTTCAAATCCAGCAAGTTCATCCCAACTAGAAGAGCTCACTGTAAGACTGACAAATATCAGAATTCTTGTTAGAGACAAGATGTTTCTCTAATGGCTGTGGGACTCACTCCCCACCCCTACTTCCCAAGTGAGGGAGAGCCTTCTGCTATCTCTGTCCCCATTTTGCACATCAGACAGATGGTTTCTCACTGTAGGCTATCCCACCCAGGGGGAAGCTGAGTGTAGCTTTCGGTTCCCTTCAGTGATATCACAATAGCACATTTGTCTTATCACCGAAGTCTAAATTGCTTACTCCAGTCCAAGTGAAGCCTTCATATGTTTGGGGTTCTAGAAAAGCCGTTGTCCTTAATAATGACTTCATTTTCTTTTGCCAACTGGTCACTTGTTTAATGGTATCTTGGAAACTACTGCCGAGAGAGAAGTTTATTCTTTCTACAAACAAGGCATAAATCAGAAATAATGATTGTTTTAAAGTACTTAAATAAATGCATCACAGAAGAAGGAAAAAATGTCAGGTTTCAACTCTGTGTAGCAGGAAAATGCATTCTAGACTTCCAAAGTGCTGTAAAAGAGGAGAAATTTAATACAATTCTGCATCCAGTCAGTAGACATTGTCTTTGACAGATTGTCTTAAATGTGAGCAAAATACACAATCTGCTTTTGGGTGCTACGAGGCTCATGTGGGCCCATTTTGATTTGTTTCCACTAAGGTGTGGAAGATGGCTTTTCCCTTGTTTTATCATCTGGGGGTTCCAGATAATGGTGCCTTTCCTGAGTGTGAAAGTAATCCCCTCACAATACTTCCAGAAAAAGTGAAAAGTCCCAACTACAATTCAAACATTTATTTTTCATCATCTCTTTTTATCTGTTTGTATTCTGTTCCAACTATACAAATTTCCTTCCTTCCTCTGCACCCCACCATATTTCTCCTCTGGCCTTGGTAGTATCCAGTGCAGCCCTGGCTCAGTTAGCTATGAGCAAGTTTTTCCTTGTAGCAGTCCCTTTACACATTTCTCTCTTTCATCCACATTTCTGTTTGCCTTTACCAGTTCAAAGGCTGTGTATTTCAAAGTTATCACTCAAAGCCCATAGGTAGCACAGCATAAAATCTGTTCCTTGTGGATGTCTCTTCCTCAATGTTTCTCAGGTACCTCTTTCCTGTCTCCAGTTTAATGGGACAAGAAGTTCTCAGAACCTCTGTCTTGCAAGATTATTTCCCATAGATACTGGCTGGAGGTGTCCTGATCTTACTCCTTCCCAAAGTCCTACTGCCTTGATTTGAGCTTCACCTTTCTCTACTTTGGTTCCCTTTAGAGTTGAAGGTAAATTCCAATTCCAGTGAGAGTTCAGGACTCCAGTTCACCCTGAAGAAAGATAGAAGCATTTCTAACCATGTACAAGGCAGTTTGATCATTGAACATTAACTCTGTCAAGATGCTCTGTGTAGTTAAAATAGGCTAAAAGAAGACGGCAAGACTCTGCAATATTTTATTCCTCCTTCGGTGCATGTGTATGTAGGACGGAAGGAGGGCTAAACTGAAGAGGGCTAGGAGGAAACAAAATGTGATCAACTGACTCTTTGAACATGTCTAGATTTAATTAGGTCCTCAAAACTATCCACAAAACCTCAGAACAGACAGGTCAATTGTTTTAGTAGCTGTGTCTGGCCTTGGGGCTTTCTTCTGATGAGCCTTCTTGGTGTCCAGTGTGTCATAGGAATCACAGTTTCCAGCTTATTTTCAAAACACTTTGTCAAAGGTTTACAAAGTCAACACACACAAAACATCACTCAGGTGTGTGCCCAAATCATGTCTGCCAGTGAAAACTAAGTGGGAGTGGTCGAATAAGACTGCAGGGGAGATGGAGCCAGCATCACACAGGATCAGCATCCTCTATGGAGAAAACCTTTCACATAACTTTCTACTTTTCAACATGCAAATTAGTTTTACTCATTAAATAATACATAAAATCTCAATGCAGAAAACTGACCCACCACTTGCAAATCCATGCAAGTTTCCTTTCAACCCATGTTTACTGTTTTGGCAGATAGATAGATAGATAAACAGACAGATAGATAGATGGACAGACAGACATATAAAAGTATCCATGCTACTTGGAGCTTAAATGATGACTTTCTTTTAGTCTAAGAAAGCACTCTACTATGGGTCTATCCTCCAAGACCAGTTAAAATAAGTTTTTGTATTTTATTATAATAAATATTCAGAGAAATAATTTAGTCAATAATGTTATTTTTGTGTAATGATCCTTTACATCAAAGCTTTGCATCAAAGCTGGATATTTTTCACTAAAAATATGGTAGCTAGCCCATTAGTTTACAAAATGGGTAGACAGACAGGTGTTTGTGTATGGTTCTGGGAATGGAGTATTACATGCATGTTCTATGTCAGGACATGTAATGTACAGTCTGTTTTGCTTTGCAGAAGCTTTATTTCAGAACAGTAACATGACTATATTGAACAGTGGGTTACACGTTCCTTTAGTAGCTAAAGTTGGTCCTTAGTCTACCTCAGATCTGCACCATCCTGGTTGAAGGAAGAATGGAGCAGACAGACTGCATTATGTCATGGAATTCTAAGAGGTATCGTTTTCTCCTAGCCTGCTGAGAGTGTTTGGAAGGGGCTTATCCTTCCAGTAAATTTAAAGATTCACAAGTAATCCTTCTCCATTTTATTATCAATATTTTATCTAATAAGTGAGTGGTTTACATTTGGTAATTTGATAAAAAACCACTGTGTGTTCTCTATTTACTGGTTTCAGCACACTGTGTGGGTGGGCAGAATTCTATCTGAGGGCCACCACCAAGCCAGCTGGCCACCTCGGGGTCTCACGGTGGGTGTTCAGCTTCAGTGGGTTGCTGTGTGACATGAAACAGGGCTTTGACCCCTGCAGCACTTCTGCTTGTAAATGAGAGCTGAGCTATAAAAGCCATGATGATCTCATCAACAGTGGGTTCTCCCCTGACACATTCCATGTTGGGGGTTATTTACTGTATGTGGTGACAGAGTCTTGCCTTGCCAACTGAGTGAGTTGAAGAAATGTTTTAAAAGGTTGGAAGTCAGTTGTGGTTGCTGCTGATTTTCTTTCGTCATTACTCCTTGGAAGGTATCCATTATAAAATATTTCAGATTGACATTGACCTCCTATAGAGCAGACATACAATATCTGTCACTGTGCTCATTCCCAAATCCACAGTTATGGCAGTAGATGAGACATAAACTCAGGTATGCAGATACAAAACGGCCAAGACCTACCTGGAATTTTAGTCTTGGTTTGGCCTTTGAACTGCTGTATGGTCCTTTTTAGCATGTCAAAAGCTACATGCTGAGCACAGAGTTATCACACAGCTACAGTAAGGAGATTCTGTGAATGTCTCTTACCTTTCTTTTTTAAAGTGTGTGTGCAAGCACATAAAGAAAGAGAGATGCGGGCTGTATAGACAGACAGACAATAGCCTTCAGGTTTGTCCTACTGGGGTAAAGGAGACTTTCTAAAGAAGTCCTACTGGAGTGAACACTGACTCAAAAGTTCCTTGAGTCACTACGCCCAAAGATCCATCTAGTTGTTATAAAATGTGTTGCTTGGATATGGGAAGAAACAGCTGATAAAGGCGGCCATGAGATACAGCACTAAGGGCACTGTGGAGCACAGCTGCCTTTCAAACCAGACAGCCATGGACTGGGGACAGTCAGTGTGTAAAATACACAGCACATGGATGAGCTTGGATCCTCAACAACCGCATCGAACCCCGAAAACCAAGCACAGTGTCAGATGCTTGGGATAGAGACAGAAAGACCCAAGGACATTGCTGACAGCCACACTAGTCAGAACAGTGAGTTCCAGTTATACTAAGAGACTCTTCTAAAACTATAGTAAGATGGGATAGCTTTAGAGGAGGAATCTATTGTTCACCTGTGACCACACTCATGAACACAGATACCTGCACATAAGTACACACATATATGCCTGTAGCCTCCTCACTTACTTGAGTGTACATATGCATACCTAGACCCTTGGACACCTGGACACATACATTCACAATATACATTGGCATTAATGCCTAAGCATACATGTGCATTTGCTTACACACCTGCACATGTAAGACACACATCTGAACATACAACACACTCACTTATACTCCTGCACATATGCACACCCTCTCACACATGCACAAGCACACACGTACATACTTGCACATGCACCTATATATTCATACTCACTTGCATGTATGCACACACAACACTCACACTCCTGTACTCTTTTACATCTTCACTCAAATGAGTAAGTGTATTTCTTAGGCAAGTCTGACTTTGTGAGTCTAGTCTTTGGGATGCATGGGCACATAAACACAAGCACACACACGGAAGGACAGAATCAAGCCTACCAAGTTGTCTTCTGATCTCCCCATGTACTCTGACACTAAATATATTTATGATATTAATTCAAACTATCATTGTAGATGGAATTAAATGAGCCAAGCCTTGAATTGATTTGTAACCCATGTCTCACATCTCAGTTGTACTGACTGGAGTTAAAAATGTTACTTTGAAAACTCAAGTTGATAGAAAATTGACTTTATCAATAGAAAACTGATTTGATCAAACACATGAGACAAAATTGGCATTTATGATATGCTAGATGATAAATTCTCAGCAGCGTTTGAACTAAGCAGATATGGCTGAAGGGTAGAATGATCCCTGCTCATTTCATAAGCGTCTTTGCTGTTGGAAAGTGGTACTGGATGAAAGATTAAGCATGTTTATACTTCTCTGGGATCCTGTCACAGAACTGGACCCCTCACTATGGAAAGATATAGATTTAGTAAACAAACCATTTCTGATCTCAGCAAGGAACTTAACAGGGATTTTTAGAGTCAAACACACAGGAGCCCAGCTTGGCTGCAGTAGTAAAAGAAACAACCATCTAAAAGTTTCAAAGAACAGATGTTTTCTATCTCTAAAGCCACAGCAAGATGAGGGACAAACAAAAACAGCA
Organism: Mastomys coucha; assembly: GCF_008632895.1. Classification (NCBI taxonomy): domain Eukaryota; kingdom Metazoa; phylum Chordata; class Mammalia; order Rodentia; family Muridae; genus Mastomys; species Mastomys coucha. The sequence continues at coordinate 33,203,626 of NW_022196899.1, read as the reverse complement.
TCCCAGGTCATCCAGGAGCATGAAACTCAGGGGAGGAGTCAGCTGTGCTGAGGGCTGGGGCCAATCCAGGTAAAGCCTGTGGGAGGGATTAGTAGAAGGACATGTTCTTTTTTTGGCCTTGTATGGTTTGATAACAGATAAAACCCTTGTCCAAGAAAGAAAATAATCACTCACTGGTATGGATAAAACATGTGTTTGGCTGTTCAGTTATATTAATGATTAATTTCTATTTTAAATCTGAGAATTTCAGGTAAGATTTATAGGATATCAAGCGAAATGAAATGTAAAAACTCAATATTTGTTAGAGCAGTAAAGATGTAGGGAGGGGTGTCATGATGGAACAATCAACAGAAGTCTGCAAAGTCCAGGTGAAAATACCTCCTGCAGGACATCTAGCCCCTAATTCATCTTAACTCACCTTAATGCCTCTCTCCCTAGACATGAAATGGATAGCTTCTGAGGATGCCTAAACACTCCTAATTTCCCCATCATGCCCTTGTAAGTGCCTGATGGCATAATGACTACAGAAAACCACTAAAGGTTAGAAATTATGCAAATCAGAGCAAATATTGAGAAGGTTAATGAGGGCGGAAGAAATGGGGCAATTAATACTGGAGGAAGCACAAGAGGAAGTTGTGCTCTTTAATTATATTATTTCCTCTTGTGCTATTGAAGAGTAACTCAGGGTTTGACAATCACATCTCTTTAGTACTTGATGATCAGAATGGCCAGTGTGGGCCTCAAGATGGCTCAGTGGGTAAATGAACTTGCTGCAATGAAACACCATGACCAAAAGGCAAGTTGAGGAGGAATGGGTTTATTTCATTTATGCTTTTGCATGCTCTTCATCATAGAAGGAAATCAGGATAAGTATCCAAACAAGGCAGAAATCCGGAGGCAGGAGCTGAAGCAAAGGCTATAGAGGGATACTGCTTTCTGGCTTGCTTCTCTTCTTCATGGCTGCTTCAGTCTGCTTCCTATAGAACTCAGGACACAGGCCAGTGCACAGTATCTGCACATGGTCCAGGCCTTTCCTCACTATCAGTAATGAAGAAAATGTTCTATAGGTTTCCCTACAGCTTGGCCTTACGGAGACATTTTTTCAGTGGAGTCTCCCTCCCCTTGATGGCTCTAGCTTGTGTCTAATTGACACAGAACTAGCTAGGATAGATGAATTCTGAATGTACATACACATACGGACACACACAATCATATACACACACTTACACACATACACTCAAATAAATGTTTAAAAATAAAGTTAATTTTTGGTTATTATTTATTATTTAATAAATAATAGAAGTATTTATCTGGAAAAAACTTTCAGTGGAAGTTCACTTTAAAATTTTAGTTTTATAGATATTTTTATTTCTAACCTTCCATCTGATTTGTTTTATGTCATCCTTGGCTTATTTTTATTTTGTGAGTTTATTTTCTCACATCTAAGAAGTTTGTCTGCATATATACCTGTGTACCACAGGCATCGAGTGCCCCACAGAGGCCAGAATAGAACATTGGATCCCCCAGAACTAGAGCAACAGATGGTCTTTTGGGTGCTGGGAATTGAACCCTGTTCCCTTAAAATAATAGCTGGTGTTCCTAACAACTGAGATATCTCTCCAGTCCCATGGTTCATGTTTCGTTGTTGTTCATTATTACTCCTCCCTGAAATGAGGCAATCTTATGAGCAGTGCTACTGAAGAAGAAGAGGATGGAGAGATGTGTCAGAGGGACTTGAGTGGTGTGCTGCTGAGGTTGAGACTGCTAGGTGAAGCCATACGTGAGAGAAGAGGAGTGCGCCACTAAAGTCCCTTTCACTGTTTATCACAAAAGCTGTAGATTGAAGATATGAAAGAAACAGAGAAGAGCTGAAATGTTCATCATATAATTCTGGTTATGGGCATATGGGCATTCAACACCAATGTGTAAAGCTTTTGTTTACTTGAACATCTTTATAATACTATAGTAAAATCTCTACATCAGCTATTGAATACAATGTGTTCAGGTGATATATTGAAATTCAGAAGCACAGTAAGCCCCGTGAGGAATTCCAGGAAAGATTAGACTATCTCATTCTTCCAGAAGTCACCGCAGAGACACAGGGTACTGCCACATTACTGAAAACAAATATTTGCCTAGAAATGTGCTGTTAATTGGTATTATAAGTACACTTTTAGAAAGTAAAACTATTTATTTTTAAATGATACTGCACTCATATAACATGAATGTTAAGTTGTATAAATCAGTAAGTTAAGACTGACAACGTAAAAGCTATCAGTAGCTAGTTTAAAAATACACTCACATACACACACACACACACACATACACACACACACACACACAAAAAAAAAACCTATAAATCCATGGAGAAATGCTTGCCCCTCCTCAAAAGGAAATGAAAACAATTTAGTTTGGGCACATAGGTTCTCTGTAGGGTCAGCAAAGACTGGTGTGTGTAATGATATCTGTTTAGGGTCAAAGCAGGGCCCCAAGCATTGGCCTCTCCACCGAACAGAGTGTAAACTGTCATGTGGACTTTGGCAGCAAGTGTCAGGATGTGAAACACAAGTTGTACAGGCTCTCACAGCCAGAAAAGCCACTTCTAAGAGTTTACATTAGAAAATATTACCCAGTTTTATGACAATACAGAAAGTTT